>NW_027526502.1:0-287500 GCF_052857255.1 Amblyomma americanum | reverse complement strand
TCGCCCACCAGTTCTTGTCATAAAGTGAGAACAATTTGAAGACAGCTGGGGCCTTTCGGTGAATTCCTTTTTACAGTTTTAACTTGCTACCTTTCTTCTACTCTGGTAGAACATGAAAACCATAGGTACATTCTCAAGCAGGATGTTCCAATGGGCTCGTGTGTGGCTCTTGTTTTGTGTCACATATTTTTATCCCATTTTGACAACCTCTTGCATGACAACCTTGCTGACAATCGGGTATCAAAAGATTTTAGTTATGTGGACGATTTCTTATTTTTCTTGAAACTAACTTCCCGTGACCGCGTCGAAATGGCCGCAATGGACATCTTGTACTTCTTTACCGATACCTGTCCTGACTTGAGGTTTACCCGTGAGGTGCCCCTCATTGACTCAATCAGGTTTTTAGATCTGATTCTCACCTTCTCTAACGAGAGCCACGTTTGCTGGAGCTGCTCTCCTCGGACTAAGAAAGGACTGCTGCCCTACTCGTCTTCACACCAAAAGCTTGTGAAGAGAGGCATTGCCAACATCTGCCTCGGTAATGCCCTGCGGATATCGTGTTCACGCAGTATGCAGATAAGTTTCTTAAGGCAGCTTGACCGCTTGCGGTCAGCGGGCTACCCTCACGACGTCCTGGTTTCTTATGCTGAGATTTTATCTAGTAAATTTAAGTCACAGTAAATGCATAAACACGCTGAAACGCCTTGTGAAGAAACTAGACCTGCTGTCATGCCATACTTACATAAAATCTCTCATAACGTCAAAAAGGTAGCCATGAAATACGGTGTTATTTCATGGCCACCCACAAAACTGTCGTCGCTTTGTTCCCGTATCTCTAAGAGAAGCTGCACAAAAAATGCAATGTTAAGCACCAGAGCAACATCGCCAAATGTACAACCGATGTTGCTTATTCGCTTCCACTGTACAGCGGAAAGGCCTGCGAAGGTGAAACTGGCCAACGCATTAGCCAGCGCATAAGGCATCACCGCACCTCGCTCCAGCCAGGCAACACAGCACATCTGCCAAGACATTGCAACCTCTGTAAAGACGGCGCCGCTATGTTCCGTAATGTCAGAATCACCGGCCGCGGGAAAACGTAGATAGATCGAGAAATCTTGGAAGCCTTTAAAATCAACCAAGTTAGGCACTGAATGCGTCAGCGACAGCTCTGACAGGTTCACGGCAAAAGAGTACAGTTTCGTGATTGGGACACAGGTTGCCACGTGTTATCTTCTCCCGCTCAATATACATTTTGTTCCTGTTCTGTTGATAGCGTGTGTGGCTGCTCTCGCGCATGTGCGCCCTGTTATGTTGTCGGCAATTTCACCAAGAGGTGGACATTTGACCTAAAAAATCTCGACCTCACCTCAAACAAAAAAAATGTGCTGACCTCCCTCAACCTCAACCTCATCAGTTGAGGTTGAGGTCTCCTGAGACGCCCTCACCTTACTTTTCCTGAGGCCACTGGCGACCTCACTCAACCTGACATCAACCTCAAATTTTGAGATTGAGATCGGGTGGTCGACCTGAGAAAAAAAAGCGATTAAGAAGTTTTTCAGTTAAAAACAGTTCTGAGAATCCCGTGAGACAGGAAAGCCAGAATGATAATGGTACAATTGTGATTACTAGTTATTACAATAGCAGCACTAAGCGGTGTGTAATTATTTATAAGGTGTGTACAAACACTATTGATGTGCACGCAATAAGAGAAGGTTATAATATGGGATGAACCCTCGGAGAGTTTATGGCCTGCGGACAGGGGTGTCCCTTACGCCGTTACCACTAGTACGTCGGAGGGCACTTTTTTCATGAAGTTTGGTTCACTAAGTAATAGTAAGCTTATCAGTGTCAATATTCGGCAACTGCTTCGCGCATACTTGTTCGTATTGGAAGTCTCTCGCTCATTCACGCACGAACCGGCCACTGACAAACACAGGCCTTCTACACCATCTACCAGAAATTAGGATGGCGGGAGGGTGAGGGGGGGATTCACGATACTCTTCTTAGAGTTGAGAATTGCGTATATTCAGAAGATGGTCGACGATGTGCATTCCAATTTGACGGCTACACACATGGATATCTGTATATATCGATTTTTTAGCTCTATCCAGCATAGCGAAAGCACTCAGCGTAGACGAAAGTTTTGCCACCCAGCAAACGCTCTTTTCAATCCTCTGTATGCTGCCTTCGAAAACAAGCTGCGACTGTAGTAGACCAACAGGGGCGCGTTGTACGTCTGTGTAGAAGCGAGGGGCTTTTATTAACGCGAAAGCACTAGATGGCTCAATTTCAAGGTCATATCCACAAAAAAGTGCCTGCAAAAAACGGCATGCACCATGTGACGTCACTAGCCGACGAGTCACGTGACGAATATAATGACGTCAAATAATTAATTAATGCTAATTAACATACATGAGTCAGCGTGCCTAACCAACGCTTAATAATGTAATTATGTAATGCTAATACTAATTAGTATTAATAATAACATCATAAAAGTGTGACGTAATACCAGGTCACGTGACAGCGATGTAATGTGAAGGGAAACCTAGTCACGAGACGAAGATGTAATGTGAAGTCGTAGCAGGTCCCCACCCACCCCATTTCAAGGTCCATATGGATCCCACGTTGCAAATGCAAAGACGGCGACTTGTTTAAAGAATTTGAAAAGTATCGCAATAAATTAAAAGCTGATATCAAAAAAAGCCAAACTTGCATATTATGAAACACTGTTTGCCAGGAAAAGAACGGATCTGACAAAGATCTGGAGGCAGGTAAATTAACTTACTGGCAAAAACCCATCACCGGTTAAGGCTGACCGAATAGTAATCAATGACTCGATAGGAGGCAAGACGCTACCAGATAAAATCAACGAGTATTTCATTAATGCGGCCATACCTCAGCCGTCAGTTCTACAAAGTGGGAACTACTGGTCGTCTCGTCGAGTAAATTCATTCGTATTGGAAGCCATTACCGAAAGAGAAATCAATGGTCTTATGATACACTTAAAAAGAATGCCGCATGTGGGTATGATGAAGATAAAGTTGAACCTGTTAAGCGAGTGTCATTATTAATAAGCCCTGCCCTAGCCTATCTCATTCGTCACACGTTTTCTACAGGAGTCTTCCCGAATAAACTAAAGCTGGCTAAAGTAATTCCAATACACAAAGAAGGTAGAACTGATGATATTACGAATAACCGGCCAATCTCATTCTGCCGATATTTTCTAAGGTTCACGTGTTGTCAATCAATAACCGGCTGCCAAAATATCTAACTAAGTATCATATATCACCCTCGCAGTGTGGTTTTCAGCAAAAAAAACAAAAAAAAAATCAGGACGCTCTTCTTGCCGTAAAGCAGCAAATAATCAGAAATTTTGAAGATCAGTTGTTCACCTTAGGAATATTTCGCGATCTGCGCAAAGCTTTTGATTCCGTTGACCACGAAAGCTTGGCTATAAGATTAGATTGATATAGAATTCCAGGCATCACATTGGACCTTATCAAGAGCTACTTATCGTTTCGGCGTCAGTTTGTTAAAATAGACTGTACTTCTTGAAAACAACTTGACATTAAACTAGGTGTCCCGGAAGGTTCGATATTAGGCCCGTTACTTTTCTTTTTATACGTGAACGACATTAAGGAACTACAAAAAACACCCCCAATAACCATGTTTGCAGACGACAATAATTAATTCTTTACAGCTAGAACACTGCATGACATTGAACAACCGGCCAATCTGTATTTAAATGAATCAGCCACATGGCTGCAACAAAACAATCTTCAGTTGAATGCAGTAAAAATGAAGTACATGATATTTAAGCCAATCAATAAGCATAAAAAATTAACTTACAGTACAGAGGACAAAACTTAGAACAAGTAAGTGTGCAAAAGTTCCTTGGGGCATGGTTTACGAAGAGTTGTCTTGGACTCCTCATGTCAATCACTTGCTCTCGGAACTCGCGAAGTCTGTTGGATGCATGAGAAAAATAGCCTCTCTAATACCTCTTTGGCTAAAACAACGCTATATTCCTCCCTTTTCTATTCTAAACTTTTGTATGACATTCTGGTCTGGGGACCAACGACAAAAGGGAACTATGATAGGCTACAACTGCTGCAAAAACGTGTCCTCCGGATTTTTGTGAACCACACCGGCTCTATTAGATTGTTGTCAGCTTAACTACTTTTCCCAGATTATATAACCTGCCAGCAAATAAAGTCTATGGATACCGGCGCAGCGAATATATAAGAAGAAGCTCCACAGTATTTACACACCTGTCTTGGCGCAATATGATATCCGTAACCCCAAACGCAGAAATAAAAAGTCAGAACAAATTATGGAAAACAAGATCGGGAATATCAGGTAATAGACAAGTTAAATACCTGTGCTTCTGTTTTTGATTTCTGTCTACCGAGAAAAACGTTCAAACGTGAATTGCGGGCAATTTTCTTTTCCGTTGAGATTGTTAAGTAACAATGATAAATGTCAATTTACTTTCATCATGCAAACGTTGGCTTCTTTTTACGTGTTTTAGTGACATGAGCGACTCTTCAATGTAATTAAAAAAAAAAAACGTCCATAGTGCTTCTGTACAACCATGTTGTATAGTATGTATGCGTGTAATATTTGCAACGCAGCTTCTCTTTTTTGTACCGGCTCTCCGAGGAACTGTTGTAGGCAGCGCTCCTTTCGTTACGGGGGCAGAGACCTCGTCAGGCAACAATGCCTTTAGTCTCTGCCACCCGCAGGAAGATGTGATTTTCCTGCAAATAAAAGCTGACTGACTGACTGACTGACTGACTGACTGACTGACTGACTGACTGACTGACTACACATGCGCGCAATGCGCATTACAAAGTGCGCACAGCTCGGTCCACATTAATGACATTCGGAATGTCCGGATTTTGAACAATTTTAATAACTCGCCTGTGTCCTGACATGCGCATGTCTAAAATTTCGTCCCAGTTCGTCTAATTACGCATGCGAGACTGCGGCTCTCGGCGTGAAGAACCTCCCTCGTGTGACGCAGCGGTTGCGTATGGCACTCCACCTTGCAAGAGTGCGCAACGAGCGGCGCCGCGTCTTTATACCGGCTGCAGAAACAATTGCTTAAAGAAATAGCTCTCCCTTCTCGCCGACCGATCAGCGATTCATCGGTTTCGATCGCCGAGAAGGAGAACGCTGGCCCAGAACGAAATGTCACCCGCGTCGGCGCTCGCTGCACACTCCTGCAAGGCGGAGTGCTATACGCAATAGCTGCGTCACACGTCGGAGGTACATCACGGTGGGAGCCGCTGTCTCGCATGCGTAATTAAACGAACTAAAACGAAAGATATATATATATATATATATTGGTTGAAATTAAAGTATATATATATATATATATATATATATATATATATATATATATATATATATATATATATATATATATATATATATATATATATATATATATATATATATATATATATATATAGATTTAAGAGAAGTGCTTACTTCCCTTAAATCTTTATTCTGCGGAGCCAACGCAACCTACGTTCGTAACATATATATATATATATATATATATATATATATATATATATATATACTTTAATTTCAACCAATAAAAAGGGTGTTTAATGAACTTTAGTTAATTCCTGAATTTACAGAGATCATTCTTACCCCAATGTGTATCCGCCTGGACGCCTTACCAACGTGCAAAAACAGGATTAGCGTACGGTGTTTCACATTTTTAAAAAATATCACTAAAGTGTAATTTTGAACACGCTGTATATGAAGAACGCCTGAGGAAATTGAACGATAACAGGTAAGCAGCTAAGGTATTTAAAACCTATACAGAAAGAGCGTTGACACACAGTGGCGGAAAAGAACTAGGAAGAAAGAGAGAGAGAGAGAATCGAAAAACAGAGATTTTAGCCCACGTTTAGAGATCGCTGGCATGCTACTCTGCTCGGGGAAGGGAATTTGGGAGGTAAAGGCAGAAGGGGAGGAGATCGAGAAAGGTTAAATTAGAGAGAAAAAAAAGGGGAGGGGAGAACAAAAACAGTGGCCATTAAACGCATACTAAGGGCCATCGGCGAGAAATGATGTAACATATGAAATGATGGCGCGCAAAGTCTGATAAATGGCCTAAAAAAACTCTGCGAGAAAAATGCGTGAAAGCAAAGTGCTAGATGAAATCAGATCTTGTCGAGATGTCCAATTTCCTTTAAGCACGCAAACAAAAAGTTCATTACATGTCTCTGTGGCCTAAAGCAGCTTAAGGTGTCTAAAACACTGTCCAATGTTAGAGGCACTGGGGAGAGCTTTCCCACGCACGGCTCATAGTAAACACGCTCGTCAGTATACGCAGGGCACTCAAGCAAGACACGTTCGACAGATTCGATCGAGCCGCAGTTGTCACAAAGCGGACTGTTCGTTTGACTGAAACGGTATCGCAAGCCGTTCGTAGACGCAGTGTTGAGGCGAAGTAGGCGATATAGTGTTTCCAGGTGGCGAGGAATTCTAGGCGGTAGGCGTGATCTCAGATGTGGGTCGATGGAGTTGAGAAACTGATAGTGATGTGTCGGCAAGCTCCAGAGCCGATACATTTCTTCTAAAGCAAATCTTTTAGCCATTTGGGACGCATCAGATTCTGTGAAGAAGGTCCGAATGTATCGCCGATGTTGGTGGCCTTTACAAGCCGCTTCATCTGCTCTTCCATTGGCCAGAATGCCACAGTGTGCTGGTATACACTGAAATGCTATGGCCCGCGACAATAGCCATATGATGCAGACACCCGATCTCAAGGGAAATAGGCTGATGATTGGTGTTCTTCAGCGGGTTGGTCAGTATCGGCAGGGATGCTTTTGAGTCCGTGAAGATAACCCATCGGCTGTGGGATCGGCGCAGGGTAGACGAAACAGCTTCTTTAATGCCGTGAAGCTCAGCTGTCGTAGAGGAAGTCTTCTGCTGTAGCCGCTAAGAAACGGCATGGATTGCTGAGGGCACATAAAGGCAACAGGGAGGGGTTTCTTGAGTAGTTGAACCGTCGGTAAAGACGTGAGTGTGCTGCGTATATTCATCATAACCATCATTTATTGACCCTTAAAGACCCTGGGGGTCGGGACATTACATAAGGAGGAGGCGTTACAACACAAGAATACAACAGGTCACAATCAGCGCCATATACATATGCTGGCAGGATATAAAGAGAAAATGTACATAAACCCATCAGAGGGAGTGGCCAAACATATATAGAACGGTAGTAAAACGCAAAGGGAAGAATAATAAACATCAGGTTTTTAAGTGTGACAGCAGAAATAGGCGGAACTTACACGGATCACGTTCGATGACAATGCATTCGGGTAAAGAATTCCATTATTCAATGGAAACAGGTAGAGATGGCTTGCTAGGTGCGTTAGTGGAGCCGTGCACGCGTAGAACGCTCATGGAGTTGAAGAGATCGCGTGAAGTTCTGAGGAGCGGAAGCAGATTTGAGTCCCGAAGTGAAGGAAAACAATGGTATAGTTTGTCGAATAAAGACAAGCGGGCAATTTTCCGCCTGTGCACCAGAGGCTGACGATATATATATAGAGATAATTTTATATCTAGAGTGGGTGTGATAGTCGGATGAAATAAAGCGGGCTGCACGGTTTTGAATAGCTTCTAGAGTGTCAATTACGTAACCTTGGTGTGGGTTCCAAACATCGGAGGCGTATTCTAGTTTAGTGTGGACGAAATTATTGCAGGCTAGTTTTCGGATGGAATGTGGGGAAGAACCGAAGTGTCATCTGATAAATCCGAGTGATTTCGAAGCATCAGCTGTCAGCTTCGTAATGTGCTGGGACCACGTGAGGGTGTTGTTGAAACGATTTCCGAGATACCGGTATGAAACGACTTGTGAAAGGGTGGTTGACTTTAGTGAATACGCGTAGTGGACCTTAGTGCGCTTGCGAGTTACCTGCATTTATTTACACTTGGAAACGCTTAGCTGCATTAGCCACGTGGAACAGCAGTCCTCAATTCTGCTGAAGTCATTTTGAAGGACTAGCTGAAATCGGTAGTGAAATGATAAAGTTGGGTTTCGCATGAATGACCGGATCTGAAACCATGCTGACTGGGGGAAAAGAAGCAGTTGTAATCTAAATGAGAGGCCACGTGTGAACATATAATGTGATCTAGTTGCTTGCAGGCAATGCATGTTAAAGAAATCGGATGGTAGTTAGAAGGATCGGACCGGTTACCTGCTTTAAAACCGGAACTACCCGACTCATCTCCCAGTCATCTGGAATTGAACTTGCAGAAATTGATCGGTCGAATATTTTCAAGCACTGGCTTGAGCTATCCTTGGCGCGTTTCAGTATCTTTGAAGGTATACTATCTGGTCCTGGGGCGCTTGAGACCTTAAGCTTAGCAATGAGATTTGCAGTACCGTTGGCAGTGACAGTAACAGGCGGCATTTGAGAAAATAGAAGCTCTTTTAAGGGAGGGATATTTAAGGAAGGTTCATTAATAAAAACAGAGGTAAAGTATGAGTTCATTACCGCACTGCGTTGGTCTGATGGAACCTCAGAACCATCACTTTCAACTAATGAGATATTGCGTGATGACCTGTCACTTGGACTAAGAAGTTTCCAGAATTTTGGGGGGTTGGAGTGAATGATGCTTTGCAGATCATGATGATAAAATTTCCCTTTTTTTATTGTCGAAGAAGTTTATTGTCGAAGAAGTCGAAGAAGAAGTCGAACCTTTCCCACTGTTGTGGGCTTCCTCAGTGCTTTGCTACACGGAAGAGGCGTTTCTTCTGCCTTGAAAGTTTCCTGAGTGCATTAGAAAACGACGGTTTGCTTGCGTTGCCTCGAATGCATACAAGGGGAACGTATATATCGGTTAGTGATAAGAATTTTCTTTTGAATAGCAACCAATTATCATTAACTGTTCTTGCTGCGGAGCACATACGGAAATGATTGAGGAAGTTATCTAACCCTGAGATAATACTTGTAACGTTGAACGTTGGCCTTGTTAGAGTCGCGAATTTACTTGAATGGTGGTTGACGAGCAGCGACGGGCACAGATAAGTTGAACAATAACGTGCAATGATCGCTCAAGCCAGCAATGCACGATAATGACTGGATAGATTCGAGGTCAAAAGCAAGAACAAGGTCAAGAGTTTTGTTGTGCCAAGTTGGTACGTCAACTTTTTGAGTAAGGTTGAGGGTAAGCACTACATCCGAAAGCTGCTTTGATTGGGCGCTATGTGCGGATAAGTCTGGTCAGTTAATGTCAGGGAAGTTGAAGTCGCCGCAAAGTAAATAACTTGCACGGAGAAAACGGGCCTTGAGGCCCAGTAGTATTGAATGCAGCTCGTCAAGGAATGATGTCTCGCAGTTAGGAGGACGGTAGCGTGCAAGTAAAATGATTGTATTAGAAAGAAGCGATAACTTTATAGCAACAATTTCATGATTGCTGGTCGGCAAAAGGGAGACGGCACATTATATTTCACAAAAACAACTACACCGCACCACCCCCCTTCCACCCCACTGTGTCACGCCTGTAGACCGTAAACGATGATACATCATGCAGAAGCTCGTCATTCGAGACTTCCGAGGTTAGCCATTACTCAGTAATTAAAGCTATATCTGTACCGCTATCATTTAGGAAGGCTTCTACAGCGTTTTTCTTGGGCAGATAGCTGCGAATGTTGGCTACTAGAACGGCTAATGGCTTATAAGTCGGTGCGAAGTAACTGACGCGTGGAAACTGCGGCGGGGGGTGTGGTGGCGGCCTGCAAGCGGGCGACAATCACTATAATTGCACTTCCTCGGAAGAATTCGTATTTGCATTATATATGAATTGCACTTTCCTGGCTGTTCGCACACGTGCAGAATAATCATCACGAAGAGCATTAGACGAATCTTTGAGCTGCGGTCTTTCAGACAGAATCTTCGATTTCTCCTTGAAACACGCAAATTTTACAATTATTGGGCAATTTTTTTCTGACTGGAAGCGCCCTAGCATGTGTGCTCGTTCAATATCATCAAGATTCACGGTAACTCCAAGTTTTTCTGAGCAAAACGAAATAATTTGAGACTCAGACTCAGGCCACGTTTCCACATTAGCATTGTTAATTCCAAAAAAAAAAGCTAATTGGATCGACGGAGGCGATTTTCTGTATCATCACATTTGTCGGTAAGAACCTAACTTCGGCTGAAATTATCTCCATACTGGTTTTCAACATGCCAGAAGAGTCCGGGTAGCTCAGCTGACTATTCTTGACAACTTTTTCCAGGGCGTCGACATGTGACGGCAGCCGGCCGACCATACCTTCTGTGTTAGTTTGAGCAGAGCGGATTAGCGAGAGTTCGGCACGAACCGTATTTTGGGACAGTTATAAGCGAGCGAGAGTCTGCGAAATGGATTCATGAGATGCAGGTGGGTCGGCGTTATGAGGTCCCGGATTTAGTTCTACTTCTCCCGACAAGGCAAGCAAGAGGCACACCAGATGAGCATTGAGGAAAAAGTTGCATGACAAGCCCAATAGTCTCCGGAAACAATCAAGCAGGCCATTGGGGCCCGACACTGCGATCAGAAAGGGATTACTAGTGCGGAAACAACTAGCATACGGGAGGTAAATAACCTGCGCAAAAAGGGGCGGTTTCATGACCATGTTCTTCGCAGCGGCGTGCAACGACTGGCTCCAGAAGGGGGGGGGGGAGGTATTTGTAGGCAACGCGAAGCTCCTGTGGTGACAGTACTGCGTGGTTGCCAGGCTTAGAACTCGACTGTGACTGGATGCGGCCGAATCGGCGCTTCTTACGCTGCTGGGTCGATGATCACGGAAAGCTGCTGAGCAGCCTCACCGGTTTGACGAGCGGTGGCGGGGTAGATGAGGAGGCCCAGTCGGGGAAGTGCATGGTAGATGCAATGGCCAAAGCCCAGGAGGTGGTGGGGGGCAGCATGGATGGCGAACACCTTGTCGTTATCCATGCTGGCCTCAACTATGTGCTCAAGGGGAGGAGCCAGAATCTAGAGAAGCAGTTAGAAGTGGGGATGCGTAGGCTTAGAGAGGCCTCTGAGAGTGTGCATGGGACCATATGCACAATCCCAGAGGTCCAGAGGCAGGCTAGCGAAACGGAAAGGAGGATCGTTGAGGCTAACCGTGCAATTAGGTTAATGAGTCGACGACTAAGATACGGGGTAATGGAAGTTAACAGAGAAGTGTACGAGGCCAGGCTCGACTCTTTTGCACAGGATGGCATTCACTACGGTTGTGCCACTGGAAAGAGGGTGGGTAGTAGGATAGGTCGCCAGGCAACAGCTTTTTTTGGGGGACCTAGAGCTCTGAGGGAACCAGTGTAGAGAAGGAAGAACCAAGATCAAAGGAACGACGGAACCATAGGAGAAGAAATAGACACGAGCGCCAGGCCCAGTTAATTCAGAAATATGTTTCATTAACATGCAAGGTGGCAGGAATATACTGAAAAAGGAGGAAATAGAAGAACAGTTAAGGCAGGAGGAATTAATGGTATATGGTTTAGTGGAAACGCATCTTAGAGACATGGAGCATCCACCCTACAAGCCCGACTACGCATGAGAATATTGCAATAGAACAGAGGGCAGCAGAAAGGGGGGTGGAATTGGGGCATTCATTCATAAAAGTAAGAATTCCAAATTGTTAAACTGGGATGCAAGGAACATTTATGGCTAAAAGAAAAAGTGGCAGGGGAGCAAACACTCCTTGGCTATGTATACGTGTGGACAGGAGCTAATGCCATAGAGGAAAACAGGAAAATGTTAGAATGTATTGCAATTGACATTGATGAGCTAGGAGGACAGGGCGAGATATATAATTATAATAGGCGACATGAATGCACACATAGAAGACCTGGATGGGTACACGGATTCGACGGGAAGCATGCTGCAGGACATGTGTGAACGGTATGATTTAGTTGTTTGTAAAAGCACCGAGAAGTCTGAAGGGCTCATAACATGGGAGGCGGGACGTCTGCACTCGACGATAGATTATGCACTAATGTCACATAGGATGTATAATAGATTAGGAGTAATGAACATAGATGAAGATAGTTCCAGAGGTCTAGGTAGTGACCACAAGCGTATCAAGTTGAGCTTCAGAAGAAAAAGCAATGTAGGAATGAATTGAGATGAGCAATCAGGGGGGAATTTTTACTCAGAAAAGCAATTGGAAGCAGCAGCCAAGGAAATTGAAAAAGTAATTTTTGAGAATAGTTAAACAGAATGGTCTTACACCAAATTAACTCGATTACTGGAGCTAGGGCTAGCTAAGGAGTGAGTAAAGCTAAAAGGGAAAAGACGCAAATCCAAGAGTTGGTGGGATGAGGAGGTCAAGGGGGCGATAGAGAAACGTCAGGAAGCGTCCAGGGAACACAGATAATCGAAGAAGAGGGGGGAACCAGAAGTTAAAGTAGACAAAAAATGGGATACCTTCATAATGTGTAGAAGGGAAGCATCCTATTTGATTAATGCGAAAATTAGAAGAAAGGGTGCCCAATGGATGTCAAAAGTAAAAAGAAAGGATAGCAAAGCAGCTCAAAAATTCAGGAAGCATCTAAATGCAATGAGTAATAAGACTAGGCTAGAACAAATGATTTTTGTTACAGATCAGGGTATTCGACTAGAAGGGGATGAAGCGATAAAACACATAGGAACAAGGATGACAGAAAAAATTAAAGAAATGTTGCACATAATTTATCGAAGGAGGATAAACCGGTTACTGCAATAGCTTCACTTGTGCAAAGCGAGTGGGAAAGGGCAGAGAAGAAGGTTCCTAGTGGCACGTCAACAGGACCAGATGGCATTCCGATTATGTTATTAAAGAAGCTAGGATCAAATTCTAAGCAAACATTAATACAGGCATATATATATATATATATATATATATATATATATATCAATGTACCAGAGTGCTTATAAAATGGGGAAAAATGTATCAGAGCCTGTAGAGATACAGCGGGGCTTAGGCAAGGACGTCCTCTGTCTCCTTTGTTGTTCATCTTGTACCTGCAAGGGTTGGAGACCAAGCTAGAGAGGAGCAGACTACGCTTCAACCTTTCGTTTTTCAAGCAAGAAGGAATGATTAAACAGTCATTACCGGGACTAATATACGCCGATGATATAGTGCTAATGGCTGACAACAAGGAAGATTTACAGAACTTGATACACATATGTGGTACAGAGGGAGATAGATTAGGTTTCAAGTTTAGTAAGGAAAAATCTGCAGTCATGATATTTAATGATGAGGTCGGCGAGCATAGAATACAGGAGTTCACGCTAAATGTAGTGGATGAGTACAAGTATATTCGGGTGTGGATAAATAACGGTGCTGAGTATGTGACAGACCATGAAAAATATGTAATGAATAAAGCTAGTAGGAATGCATCTGTCATGAAAAATAGGGCACTATGTTATTAGAATAGGTATGAAGTGGTATGAGGGATCTGGAAAGGGGTGATTGTTCCTAGCCCGACTTTCGGTAATGCGGTCCTATGCAAGAGACCAGATGTTCAAGCAAGGTTAGAAATTAAACAACATGGCGTAGGGAGGCTAGCTTTGGGAGCACATGGCAATACACCAAATCAGGGGTGATATGGGATATGGGATGAAATACAAGGTGATATGGGATAGGCGTCGTTCGAGAGCAGAGAAGCTAGAAGTAAGATGACATTTGAGGAGTCATTGAGAAAAATAGGGGAAAAGCAGTGGGCTAGGAAAGTTTTCAGATACCTGTATATAAGGAATGTTGATACGAAATGGAGAAAGCGAACTAGAAAATTGACAAGCATATATCTGGACAGCAGTAGGGGGCAAATCAGCAATTATCGGTTTAGAAAAAGGTTTAAAAAACAGAGAGAGCTCTGTGGAAAACAGGGATGCTGAGGAAATCAGCACTGGGAGCATACAGGATTTTTAAGCAGGAAATTGCCAAAGAAAATATCTATGATGATTGTAGCTCAAGCTTTTTGTTGTTTGAGGCCAGGACGGGAGTTTTGCGGTCTAAGACATATAGAGTCAGGTACGACGAGATAGACACGTTGTGGGTTGCGTGCGGAGAGGAGGAGGAAACGGCTGAACACTTTATACTTTTCTTTAAAGGGCTTCGCCCTACAGTGGGAAGCAGCGGGGCCGATTTATCCAAGGCATTGGGATTTAAGGACAGTGAAGGGAAAGTAGATTTTAAGCGGGTAGAAATAACCAAGCGAAGGTTATCTGATTGGTGGCTAAAATCAAGAGAAGAATAAAATTTCATTAGTCACATTTCATAGGTGGCTTGAGCCACCACACGATTTAAAGGGTTCAGCCGTATCCATCCATCCATCCATCCATCCATCCATCCATCCATCCATCCATCCATCCATCCATCCATCCATCCATCCATCCATCCATCCATCCATCCATCCATCCATCCATCCATCCATCCATCCGTCCAACCGTCCGTCCGTCCATCTGTCCAATCGTCCGTTCGTCCATCCGTCCGTCCGTCCATCCATCCATCCATCCATCCATCCATCCATCCATCCATCCATCCATCCATCCATCCATCCATCCATCCATCCATCCATCCATCCATCTATCCATCCATCCATCCATCCATCCATCCATCCATCCATCCATCCATCCATCCATCCATCCATCCATCCATCCATCCATCCATCCATCCGTCCAACCGTCCGTCCGTCCATCCATCCATCCATCCATCCATCCATCCATCCATCCATCCATCCATCCATCCATCCATCCGTCCGTCCGTCCATCCATCCATCCATCCATCCATCCATCCATCCATCCATCCATCCATCCATCCATCCATCCATCCATCCATCCATCCATCCATCCAAGCAGGAATGTAACGGAGCGAGGGTCCATAGCAGGAAAGCGTGCGCAAAAAGGGGCGGTTGCATGACCATGTTTGTCGCAGCGCCGTGCCCCTCGGCTAAGTAGGCTCGAGTAGCTTGCAGTAGCACTGCCTGTGGCATGTGGCTTTTTGCATCCACGCCTGGATTAAACTTCACATTTCGAGGCGAGAGTGTCCAGGGGGAAAAAGACAGAGGCATTAGTTTATGTGGCTGAATAATAGTGGGGAAAGGCAGGAGCTGCACAGATTGGCCAAAGCGAGAGTGGCAGTGAGTTAGGTGGACACTGTGTAGGAAGTGTTTCTTCCCTTGGATGACATGGCGGAGGTGGGCGCGCATAGTTTCCTGGGCGGCGATCACATCTACCGGGAGACAGCCTGCTTCTGCCACCGGAACTAGGAAGCTAACCAGTAAATATGCCAGACACGATGATGGAGAAAGAAAGAACATTAAACGAATGGTTAAAAACGCGGAAGGTAAAAATTGGATAAAGTCAATGAAAAAGAAGCGTAATGTAGAACTATATCGATACTGGCAAAGGCTGATCAGGAAGGAAGCGTTTTGTGATAACTCAAGAGGCAGTGCACTACTCTTTGAAGCTAGGTCAGGGTGTCTTAGAATGCGCAGCTACAAAGGGAAATGTAACGGAGAAGACGACACATGTGCTCTGTGTGGGAAATCTGTAGAATCAATTGAACACCTAAAACTCAAATGTGATGGTATCCATCCCGATGTCGATGCAGGCACAGTCACTCTGCCTGAGGCCCTAGGGTTTAGAGTCTTGATTTTTATTACGGCGGTGGAAATTAACAAAAAGCGTATGGAAGATTGGCGGCTCAAAAGCAGAGAGGTGACATAAGGTTAGAAGCGTAGCAAGACGTATTTAAAGAAAATGACGAGTTTTAATGACAACTTACAACAGAGTTAAACAAAAAATAAAGAGGAAAAAGGCTAAGCATGGTGGAAACTGCCATTCCCCCGTTTCAAAGGAGACGCTCCTACCTTCCTTCCATCGATCCATCGCTTTCCTGATGAGGAACACTTTCCTCTTCGCTCAGCCGGTGTTGTCCTGACGCACGATGGTGAAGATGGGCAGCGTCGAAATGGAGGGAAGAAACAGGTTCTCCACACATGACATGCTTTCCTATTCCCACATGTAAGCAGTCTTCAGTGCCTCAGGCGAGTGTTTTTTTTTTCATCAGAAAATGTCGCAATCAAAATAATAATTGCAGCTTGCCTTTTTTAAAAACGACCTAAAAGAACCACATAGAAAACGCGCATTGCAAGATTTTATTCGTGTTGTTACCTTTAAGCTTATGTCCAAGTCTCAAGATTTCCGCAGTGAATGAGATCGGAAAGCCGATGTTTAAGGCACCAAGATGTGACCGCGGCGTCGAGGTACCTTATGTGCCCTTATAAGCTGCTACCTTTCAAAACAATGCATCTATGACTAGATAATTTCTAGTTACCTAAAAAGCCAGTTTCTTATCTGACAGAATGTCACAGCATTTTTGGCTTATAACTTTATTTGAATCACATCCACGCGTATTTCTTGCTGAGGACACGCGCAGCTCTCTACGCCCCTGCACTGGATCTCCAGTGCAGCGCGGCCTAAGCAGGAAGCCAGACAGTAACCTGCGAGAACTCTCTGATGCACGCTGTCCGAGAATATAAGTAACGAATAAACTGCACAACGATGCCACCGGATTGGCAGATATATTGTCCGACCTTTACAACCGCCACAAACCCGCGTTTGCTCTGCTTTTCCAAATCTTGAATTATTTCAGGCGTCAGCTTTGAGGCCAACCTCTAAAAGAGCGGAAGCTGTCGCACGCCATGCAGCTTTGCCGAGATAAGACAACCGCAACGTGTTTTCTTGACCCGCGTGATCAGACCACAGCCACGAGTGAAACGTGACGAAAGTGAGCGCACTCGCCCAGCCGGCGAGACGCAAGCGAAAGACAAGGCGACCAGTCGAATCGAGCAGCGCTCCAGCTGTGGTCAGCTGCTGCAAACATACCGAGACATTATCTCGTCAATAGCGCCCAACACTTCGCGGCGCTGGCGTCAGTCCAAGCAGGTCCAGGCCACGCTGCGGAGCGTCCGTGTTAAGCGTGCGGACGATGGTGCAAGCTCGCCTGGATTGAAACATTCCTAGATTTTGAGAAAAAGTTTTTTGTCAAAGTCCGTCATATGCACGCCTTACTCTTAAACTCTCGCGCTTACATAATCATCCTTTGGTTCTCTATTGGCTCGCATTCGTCATCCCTTTCCCCTTGTTTTTCTGGTGTTCTCCAAGGTGTTGTTCTGGCCCTCTTCTATTCTTTGTCTATATCGACCAGTATCCAGAGCCGTTCTCTGACGCGGCCATTTTCCGCCGACGCGCGCGTCGCTGTGCGGGCGTTTCTTGGGGAATTTCGGGGCTGCGGCAGCTCTGCAGCCGCACCAGCGTGTAGACGTGATTTACTGCTTTTCGGGCGCTAAAAAAAAAAACATTGCCGAACGTACTTCCGCAGCGCGGTTGTGTTCCAGGAAGTATTTGCGTTATAAAAGGGATAAAACTGACGCGCTAGTCCTGAAATTTATGACATTCACGTTAATTGTTCCGGCGCTTAGCACGCGGTCGTGCTTTTATCGATACAATCTTGGTGCTCCATTGCACAGAAAACTCTCTGGTCAATATCAAGAATCAGGTGTTGGGATAGCATGCAGTTCCAATTCCAATGCGCTCTTAATCCTTCCTGCCAGCCATAAAGCACGCCCCGCAAATAGGGCTTTGTTGTCGCCTGCGTGGTTGTGTGGCAGTTACATCAACAAATTAATGTTGTGAGCTGAAATGCGGACCAGGGCTAATAGAAGACAAATTTTGTCATGGTTTTTGCTAACTGGCGCATAAAAACGTATTATAACCAGAACAGCGCGCACTAAGACACGGACACAAAGGGAGACACGACACACACGAGCGCTGACTTTCAACTGGTGTTTATTGTTTGGAACGAGGCATATATACAGTCCCAACAACACAAGGAAACCAAACCATCCAATCATAGATTCATAGTCAATTCATGCATGTCGCACTGAACAAGGATGATAACAACATTATCATTTTCCCTTCGCTAAAAATGCCAATTCTTTAGGACTGATTGATAAAGAGGGGCTACTGACGCATGCGTCATTAGACCAGGCGATGTGCGCTGCTTCGATTATTTCGCGTGTTAATTGGTCACTGTGTTTACTTAAAATTTGTGTGCTTGTGAAGTCAGGGTGGCAAGTTTTGCTTTCACAGTCTCTACAATGGATCCCGGGATGCCCTTTTACTGTGTTATGCACGTTGTTATTGTGCTCCTTCAGGCGTTCATTGAGGCATCTCCCCGTCTGACCCACATACAGCATGCCGCATGACAAGGGAATGGCATACACTACACCTTCTTCACATGATACGAATTGATTTTCATGCTTGATGTCGCAATCTCTGGGAACGTATTCAGTGTTAACCATTTTGCACATCTTCCCAAGCTTATCCGAAGCCGAAAACATAACCTTGACACGTGCTCTATTCGCTATCTTTTTTACTCTGTGGGAGATTTGATGAATGTAAGGCACAACAGTAGTTTTTTCTTTTTCCTTCCGCGTCTCTGCCTGCTCCCCTTTTCCATTTTTGCTTAAACTACTGAGAATAGATTCGGACACTGATACTAGTAGCTGCTTGGGATAACCAGCCTTAACGAGCCGATCAGTTTGGAGAAGGAAACTATCTTGCATGAAGTGCATGCAAGATTTGTTAAGCGCGTTGTGGCAGCATGACTTCGCCACGGCACGTTTTACCAGCTTAGAATGAGATGACATAAAAGAGAGCAATGGCTTTCTGCTTCGTGGCTGGTAAGACCAACACATGTGATGGTACATTAATCTGAGTTTGAGGTCTAAAAATTGGATGACATTGTTTTCTGGCACTTCGGTAGTTAGTATGAGGGGGTGAAGGCACTCAACAAAGTTAGCTTTGATCTGCGTAAAGACTGCGTCAAATTCTTCCACATTAGAGTCTATAAGAACAAGAAAGTCATCAACATAGCGAAAACATTGTACAACCTTTGACCCTTTCAATTTTGCCTGAAGCCTTCTACCCTTTTGTGCTAACAAGTCACTAAGCACGGGAGCTATGCATGACCCGATGCAAACTCCTCGTTTTTGCAGGTAAAACTCGCCATCCCAGGAAATGAAGGTAGAAGTTAAACACACTTGAGGTATTTCTGAACAGCCCTCGGCGGATATCCCGTTCTTGTTTTGGAAATCAATTAATCCTTGCTGGTCAATACATTCTGCTAAGCACGCGAAAAGCTCATCATGTGGTAGTGAATAATATAAGTCTTTGACGTCAAAAGAGCAGGCCTTCAGTCCCTTGTTCTTGTTAGTTTCTAAAAACTGGATTACATCCTGCGAATTTTTTACCTGGAAAGGATCGTCCAACGTAAGCGAATTTAAGATCTTCTTTAGAAAAACGGCTACAGTTTTCTGCCATGTGCCTCTCTCAGATACGATCACACGAAACGGACAATCTGGTTTGTGGGTTTTTGCGCTAAAAAACACTTGTAAACTAAGTCCTTTACTTTTATCGGCTCTTTTCGTTAACAGTTCAAGGTTAAGTTTTTTGCACACTCTCTTGGCCTTATCTTTAATTCTTTTCAGGTTAAGGTTCTTGGCCACAGAAAACGAAGACAAAATAGCTTCCCTACCCTTCTTGACGTACAATTGAGAGGGTAGCACTAGGAATCCCCCTTCCTTGTCAGCTGGGAGCAAACGCAGCGAATTTCCCTTCAAATACGAGACAGTTCGCCGAACCGAGACGGTGTTCACTGGGGCCTTGCAACGCAGTAGCGCATCAACTCCTTCAGACACGCACCTATCTGATTCTGCCGCCGGTGCCTACCTGGACACCTGCCTCACCATGCTCAGAAGTTCTGCGGGCGACCTTTTGGGTTCCGTGGCGTACTTCGGCCCCTGGGAGAGAATACGACGCACCTCCGTAGGCAGCGACACGTTCCCTGCGGTGTGGATGACATTCTCTGTCGTGTGCTTCTTTCTGGCCGCTGATGCGCGTAGCTGGAAAAGGGTTTGGTGCCACAGGAAGTCAGCCGTTGCGTTCGCTAAATCCGAAAACTCTTTCCATTTCTTCTTTCTATGTGCTGGGGCGTGCACTGACATCGCTCATCACACGGGCGCCTTAGCGTTTTTCCTCCATTAAAACGCAGCCGCCACGGTCGGGTTCGAATTGCGGCGGCTGCGTTTTTATGGAAGAAAAACGCTAAGAATTTGTAAAATTGGATTTCCAGTATAAGAGCTATGATGTCGCACAATGAAATGAAATAAAAATTAATCCATTTAAGTATGTGACAGGCGTATATGCGTATGTTCTCTGATACAACTTTAAAACAACGTTTAAGAGTTATTTTCACTCATTAGTAAAATGTAGACAGAGAGAATGTAAAGAGGACCAGTTCCCAATCTAGCCAGCAAAAGTGAGCACTGCTAACTGTTAACTTATGTGTATACCACAAAACACGTCTTGAATTTTAGAGCGTGCTATTAGTCGCTGACTATCAACATCTTCAGCAAAATATATATACTTCACTGGCAGTCTGGGTTTCAAAGAAATAAATTAACCGAGGCATCGATAGGCATCAGAAATTTCGAAAAGACCAATTCGAAGTTAGGCCGAAGAGTGCCGAAAAAAAACCAGAAAAGCAGTGACGGCATTTGTCTTTACTGGCATCTTTTTGCTGAAACTTGAAGTTGATGGCTTTTGTGTTTAAGATGAACCAACGGTCCTGTTAACACTACCCTGAATATATAAAAGTCACATGAATAGACGTGCATTCGTAGCATTCTCACTGAGCCACGTTATGAAGGTGGCGTGTTACAGACGATAAGAGAGAAGCACAAAGAAAAATTGGACACAGATAGGCACAATAATGCATGCTTAGCTTTTCAGTTCATGAGTTCAGCTGGCTAGACCTAGGTTGTGCACGGTGTTCAAGTTGGCGTAAATGCAACTTTATACCGTCCGACAACACTATTGTGTAAATCTACCCCAATATTACTTGAAATAGATTGTGAGGAAAGTTCTTACGCATAAGAGAGCATTGTAGTGGTTTGCCGAACTGAGCAAGCAACTAAACACTTCATTAGAACAATTTAGTTCAACATTTATTATACCTAAACAGTACTAAATGACAATAATTGAGTGGTGAGCTTTGTCTTGATGTGTCAAGTAGGAACTTTATGAGCTTGTAAATTACTAATAAGAAGTAATCAACCATTAGCATCCAAGCACAGCCATACGGCTACAAAGGAAAGCTTTGTAGCTCTTTTTGTGGCCTTATGGCTGCACTTGGGTGTATGTTAATGAGTAATTTCTCCCTTATTACAAATATTCTCTGCCTTGGGGGAATTACTTAATCTGTGGATGAACATCACCATTTACTGCGTGGATTTCTACAGTGACCAGCTCAAAGGACAAGAGGTTAGTAAGCTTTGTGAGGTGAAGGGCCATTCCAGCCTTTAGTGGCAAAAACAACAATCAATCTTGAAGTGCAGTGGCATGAGCTAACTGAGGCGCAACAGTACTTATACGGCTAGTGCAGAAGGTAACATGAGTCAGAACAGATTTGTTGGTTATGTGACGGTAAAGAGTTAAAAAAACCTGCAGTTTCTGCACGACATGAAGAAATTTGATGATTCACCTTTTGGGCTGTGACACTGGAGCTTCAACAATAGTCTGAGAAAATGAAACAAGGGCTCTGGTCTGAACTCAATCTAGGATATTAGTTTAGTTAGGTTTGTGCCATGTGCCATTAGAACGCCCAACGTGATGCCACACAGGGGATCTGAACGCAAGTAACATGGAAGACGGCGATGCTAAGTACATGTTATGGTGTAAATATCCTAGGTGGGCGTATAAGGATTATGAGGCGAGACCATGCTACATTGTGAGCCATGTGAATGGCTGAGTGTTTGAACCAGTCTACAGTGAATATACCTTTCTCGGTAAGGCCTTATAAGTAGGCGCAATGTAGTTTTGCTGACAATAAAAAAAATATTACTACATTCTTAGTAACATTAGCAAACAGGCCATTCTAGAGCATGCAAAATGTTGTTTTAGAGGACTAAAACACAAGTATTTATTGTAAGATGGCAGACCCCATATAGCCATCAGTGAAGACATGTAACAAAACACTGAAGGGAAAGTCATAATGTAGGTAATAAATGCTGAGACCCAAGGGCAATCCCTTAGGGGACATCCACGATTTCAGGAAAAAGCAAGATGCATAAGAATTGGCAAGGAAAATCTGCCAACGGCTGACTTTTTAAGCTTGGATCCAGTTCAGAGCTATTGGATAGAAGCTGAAGCACGACAAAAAACCATACATAAACAAGCGAATAACATGCTTTTTCAAAGCCAAGAAAAAAAAGCATCGAAGGGGATGTTACAGTGAACGTGCATGTCGTGAAGAACAAGAGCAAGCTGGCTATTGCAGGAATGTTTTCTGAAAGCTTGCCAAATTGGATGAAACAACTTAATGAGCCAGAACAATCTAGCAGGGTAAGCGTACAACATGTGTTTGGTGATTTGCAGCGCTTGGCAATGGCATAAACAGGGCCGGCCATAGGTGCTTGGTAATGATGGGTAAAAACATAAAGGGGCGAAGCTATGATGAGGCAGGAAGCTATATGCGCAGTATGTACTAGATATGCATACACTGTGCTTCCTGCCCTGTTGATGCTTGCTGCAAATTTCACAAAACTTGATACGAGTGTACTGTCGCGTGAACCGGTGGTAAGTTGGCATGCTGAAACAGCGCTAAGGGACGAGAACAACAGAGGAAGAATTGCCACTCTGGGCAGTGGTGTTGCTTTCCGTCGTCTTTGTTCCTAACATATCTTTATCAGCTCCACAGGGCTCATTTTGCAGTCTGCTGTTTAAAGTGGTGTCAGGTAAAGCGAGTAGCTATTCTTCAACCAACAAACTGCTGTGCCATACAACACATCCTTCATAATCCTTCGTCTTCATAATTTGCTCTAGTCACCTAGTCAAAATAACACAGATTAATAGCTTCTGTCATTATCAGAAGTAAAAAAATTCACCATAATTTCATATATAGAACCATTCCTCATTAGTACAGGCCTCGTTATTATGGACTCAAACTATTGACAGTGTTTCTGAAGAAAAACTTCCTTCAATGCACTTACGCTTTTTTAACATGGAAACTTTACTGATCAGAGTGGACAGAGTGAAAATGCGCATGGCCCATTGTCGCATGTGTTCTTGTCCCATTAATGTGCAGAGGGGAAATACTTAAAACTTTAGATTTGAGCAGACAATCATACGCTGCCTGAATCATATACCTTTCTTGCACACTGGAATCGCCATCACAATGCTTGCCCCACTGTCTGCACAGAATTTTATGCTAACCGGTAAACTGCCAGGCGCACTGACTTCTAACCAGCTCCCGCATTTTCTCTTCGCCACAGCACTTCTCTTCCTGGTGCAAAAATTACTGTCGGGCTCGGCGACTCACATCATGACTTAGATTGCTCCTTGCACAAAATGAATTAAGCTGCTTAAAACTAAAACAACAGAACAACTTTATTATATATATTATAACCTCACAGATGCTTACCCGCAGTCCGCAATGCTAGGTTAGCATTTTTTATACACAGTACACCGCAGAAGAAAAGAAAAATGGAATGCTCCTCTTTCAGGCATGCGCGGCTGGCAAGAAAAGAACTAGGCGCCGGTGCAAAGCGGGGAATCTGCTAATGCAAGCAGCAACAGCCATATCATTCAATTCGAGGAGTAAGGGAATGGGTTCAAATTAAATGCGGTCTTCACCTTGACAGGTCAACGGTCCATTGATACTACAGGACTCTCAGAAACAGGGCAACGTAGCTATTGCAGAGCAAACCATCAATAAACAGTGCTTAGCACATTTCAAAGAACCGAAATAAGCGTCGTTGTTGTAGCTTTGAATCTGTGCAGGAATGGTACTGTTTTGACCACACAAATGTGAAAGAATAAGTGGGCCAGGAAACCTAGCCGATCACTGAGGAAGGTGCAAATTAGAATATATACATCAGCAAATTAATTTTTGTTAGTGTAAAATGTAAGGAGGATTAAGGAAATCTGGGAAACGTTTCACACTGCCGACACACAGCTGATTGTGCTCACCATCGCCGTCACTCAGCTGTCACGGATCTCCCCGGAGAACACTCGGACCGAAAGAACGGACTAGGCGACAGGTGTACCCACACAGAAGCACAGTTAATACACTCTACGTGACACACACACTAGCACACAAAACCAACTAACAAACTAACACAAAACACAGACTATAAATACACACGAACCGGGAACATTGCTACCAGCGTCTACTGCTAGCGTTCTACTGTTAGCGGTCGGCGGTCGTGCTCACGGTTGGTTCGGTGCGGCTGCGGCGTTGTATGGGTCCAGTTACCGGCGTCGAGATGGCGTTCGACGTGGTGCGGCTGGCGTCACTGGCCGGGTCGCTGGCTGCGTCGTACAAGCTCCCGGTCCAAGCGCCCGTGGAGGTGATGCCGGTGTTGGCGTTGGGGGCACCACCCGGATGGGTGGCAACAGCGCTGGGGACATCCCTGGCCGTAGCAGGTGGTAGCGTCCTCAGTTAACTCCCCGGAACGGGCTCAGGAACGGCCACAATGCGAAGCCGTAGAACGCGAGCTCACCGGAGCAGTAGCCGGCGTCGCTCTCTTCCAGCCGAAGCGTCGCTGACCCGCCGGAGCCTCCGCTTCTCTCTTCTCCCCCCCCCCCCCCCCCGCCCCCGTGCCTCGCTCTCCATCGCGCTTTTATGGCCTTGGCGTTAGGCCACGTAATCCTTGTCGTCGTCCTCTTCTTCTTCTCTTCTCCACCAATCATCTCTCTCCACCTGACCGAATGCTTCTTCTTCATTTTGTTTAGTCTTCGGTTAATCCACGTCATCCTTATCGCCAACCTCTTCGTGTTCTTCAAACCTCTTTTCTTCATAATTTTATTTTAGACTCCCTATTATATTTGACAAGGGCCTCCTCTCTCAAGAGTTTTTACATGTAGAACTGCTCACGTCATCCTCATCTTCACGCCATCCAGCCAACCGACTATGTTCTGTGGTGATTGTGGACCCAGCACACAACACAGCGCAGATGTTCAGCACACACCAAAAGCACACCACTAACATAGCACAAAAAATTGCATTCTCGGAACATTAACACACCACTGCCGTTGTCCGTACAGTGTCCTTAATAAACATGTTGATGTCCACAACACACTCCCTTTTATAATCACATAACAGCAACAACAGCAACAACAACTACAAGGTAAATCCCAGAGATACATTAGCACAGCAACAACAACAACATATATCCCAGAGATACCTAGAGCTCTTCAGTTGACTCTACTTATGAAGTCCGCTCTAACGTTATCTCTGCTTTTAATATATTCCACCTGAAATGAGTATTCTTGCAAGGCCAAACACCATGTCATGACTTTACTATTGCTCATTTTGGCCAAGGTTAAGTATTCAAGCGGCTGATGATCCGTTCGAATTCTGAAATGTCTCCCATAAAGATAATTCTGGAGTTTCTTCACTTCCCACACCACCGCCAAACATTCATTTTCAGCAGTGGAGTAGTTGCGTTCATTAGCTGATAATCTCTTACTTGCAAAAAATACCAGATGTAGCATGCGATTCTCTTCTTGCCAGAGTACGGCTCCTAAAGCTCGGTCTGATGCATCAGTGCGAAGCACGAACTCTTTATCCAGATTCGGAGCAAGCAGAACGGGTGGTTTTGCCATATGCCATTTTAACATCACGAATGCATTTTCATGTTCAGCAATCCAATTCAGCTTATTGATTGCCCCCCTTCTTAGTGAGTTCGACAAGCGGATCGCTATGTGGGCATAATCGGAAATAAAATCATTGTAGTCTCCCGTCAAACCCAGGAACGACTGTACCTCTTTCTAGGTCGTCGGTGTCTGGGCCTGCTGTATTTTGACCAAGATGTCGTCTGTCGTCGTGATACGGCCCATCCCCAGCTTGTGTCCGAGAAAAGAAATGGCTTCAAAGCCCACCTCACATTTTGCCGGCTTTATGGTCAACCTGGCTTGCTGAATTCTATCAAAATAGTCTTTCCAGCGTAATTACATGCTCTTCCCACGTATCTGCTGCGACCAGGACGGCATCAATATAGTGTTCTACATTTTGGAGCCCATCCGAAGCCTCCTCATCAGCTTCGTGAATATTGCAGATGTCTTCAAAACAAAAGGGGTGAATTTAAACTGGAATAAACCCACCGAACACGACAAGGCAGTCTTCTCTTTAGACGAATCTTCCATTGGTATTTGTCAATACCCTTCAGCTAAGACAACTACAAATTGGTTCTTTACCAACCCCGGTGTTAATGACTCATCTATACCCAAACTTATATGAAAGTGATGTGTGTCGCGTGTGCCAGCGGGAGAGGGCAACTCTGACGCACATCCTATGGGACTGCACAAAATTCCCCGACGAGGCTTCTAAAAGCATAACGATTCCGCCGCGACTCGCGGCTGCGGCGGAATGCTCTGACCGTGACGTGCAAACCTGGGCCGTCCAGCAGGTCTCGGCGGCTCTTGAGCGACAAAGGCCTCAGATCCTCCGCTGAATTGCCGCCTGGGCCCCCGTCACGGCGCTATTAGGTCATGATGCCATTAGGCCATGACGTAAATAAAGTTGTTTCTTCTTCTTGGAAGCCACCTTAGCGAACACAACGTCTGCTCTTGGTATAGGTCCGGCATCGGGTACTACGGTGTCATTTAGCCGACGAAAATCTACACACTTTCCGTTAGTACCATCGGTTTTTTTTGACAACCACGAGAGGCGCATTGTATGCTGACCACGACCTCTCAATCACATCAAGCTCCAAAATATCCCGCACCTCATTTTCAATTTATTCTTGAAATACTAAAGGTAGTGGGTATTTTTTCGCGCTGATTGGTCTATCTGTAGAGGGATCTAATGTGCAACATATGACATAAGTTTTGCCCAGCAAATTCGAAAACACATCCGCTTTGCTTTAGAGTAGGGCCTTTATCTGTGATCTTCGGTCTTCATTCAAATTGGAGTTTATTAGCAGCTTATCCCATCGTACACATTTCTTCCCACTGCACGTGGGCACCTCGGCAATATCATCTGTCTCCTCGGCTACTGCCGAGCATGCTGCCTAGGGGGCGCACTGTACGGGAACTCTTCGTACTTTTTCAGCATATTTGCCAGGAAAACCTTCTTGGTGTTATTTATTAATAACTCGCAATCCATGTCATTTTTCTACTGCGTCACAAGGTAAGGGCTCTTCCACTTATTATGATCCGTGGCGTTCAGGATAAGAAACCTATCGCCCGAATTCAGATTTCTGTGAATTTCTTTCTTGTCATAGTATTCCTTATAGCGTTCGCGCGCCCTTTCCACGCCTTGATGTGCCAGCCTGCATGTTTCCTCCAACTTGTCCCGCAACTCAAGAACGTATGTGTATGTTGTCTTGAGATCTGGTGCAATCTCCTTATTAGCCCACAGCTCCTTGAGTATTGTAAGTGGACCTCTAACGGTTCTCCCATACAACATCTCAAAAGACGAGAAACCAAGACTCGTTTGCGGTACTTCGCGGTAAGCGAACAAAAGAGCTGGGAGATATCTATCCCAATCAGTAGGTCTCTCCTGGCACATTTTCTTGATCATGTTTTTGAGGGTGCCGTTGAAACGCTCTACAAGCCGATTGCACATGGGATGGTAAGGCGTCGTCAGTAACTGCCTCACTGACAAAAAGCGGTTAACCTCCCTCATTAGTTCCGATGTGAAGTTCGAGCCCCGGTCACTCAAAATTTCCTTCGGGAACCCATAACGCGAAAACATTTCCACAAGACCCTCCGCCACTTGGATACGGTCAATAGTTCTCAGTGGAATAGCGTCAGGATAACGAGTGGCCACGTCAACCAGATTAAGCACATATCTATTGCCTTTGGCGGATACTGGAGAGATTGGCCCCACAATGTCAATTGCAACTCTTTGAAACGATAGGTCGATGGCTGGCATCTTTCCCAGAGGCACGGGACCAACTCTTCCCTTCGGAACTGTGCGATCGCACATATCACATGAGCGAGGAAAGCGTTTACGTCACTCTGGACACCTGGCCAGAAGAACTCGGTGATCTTAGACACGGTTTTTTGAACACCCCTGTGTCCGGCCATAATGTCATCATGTCCTTAGCGTAGCATGATCTCTTTCATATCTTTGGGTAACACCAGTTGTTGGACCCGCCTTCCTGAGCTAAATATGCATTCCCTGTACAGCAGACCATTTACCAATTGATATTCGAATGACGTACGACTCCTCTTTCTTTTCACTTTTTCCCCCGACTCTTTCGAAGCAGGCCTTCAAGCTCGGGTCTTCTCCTTGCCTAACTGCAATTTCGCCCGGTGATACGCTCAGACACATCGTAACGGGAGTAGAGAGCGGATGCTGAGTTGCTCAGGATGTCGCTTGAGCCCTTGTCTCCACGGCCGACTAGAAACTGACTGCCCCATCACACGCCTGAGCTGTCGAGAGCCTTTCCTCTTTTGGGTGCTCTTCAACGTCGATCATCCTCCACTCGGGATCGGGGTCCTCAACACTTCTTGCACCCGTAATGTTTTCCAAGATGAGATCGTAGATGGGTTGCTCTACGCATTTTGCCACTACCTGTCCAGTATAATATGGCGTGGACACTAGAATCCTGGCTTCGGTAAGGTACCTTACTGTGCTATCTACAAGAGTGACGGCCGACGCTTTCCCTGTAAGATCCTTGTCCTTCACCAGGCTTCTCCAAACCAAAACTGTGTTGGCTCCGCTGTCTCTAAGAACCAATATAGGGCGGTTCCCTATTTGCTCAACCACCACCGGCATTGCTGCTTTCGACTTGGTTGTTCCACGCACCGCCTCATTTCCCAGCGGCGTTTGCTTTCCTTTTAGCTGTGGAAGTTCAGGAGGTGTGACAAGTTCTGCCCGAGAGTCGACAACGCATGCAGCTCGGTCCTGCGTTCTGTATTGGCACTCATCCATATTGTAACGTGCTTCCACAGAACCTCGACGGAAGAAGCAGAAGATGAAGGACTGACCCGCGGAGAAAGAGGAAGAAAATGAGAGAGCGGAAGGACGCTGCTAGGCTTCCTGCTTCCATCCTGCTTCGACCGGTCCCCTCTTTGAATAAACCCCCGTGCGTGCAAAGCACGTAACAGGTTGGTGAGAGGTGCCGGGTATCGACCACGGAGCATTCCATCTACCGAAGGAGCCGTAGACTCGCAGGCTTCCCACCACTGCCATCGGACATGCCTGGAGACGACAATGCTGAGCAACCCGGGCTATCCACAGCGAACAACTGGCCACATTATCGAGAGCCCCGCACATTTTTTGGAAAACCTGAAGAGGACGTTGACGAGTGGCTGAAACACTACGAGCGGGTGAGCAAATACAATCGATGGAACGCTGCTACTAAACTGGCTAACGTTGTGTTTTTCCTTGCCGCCACTGCCCTTGACTGGTTCGACAATCATGAGGATACACTGAGTTCATGGGCTACCTTTACGACCGAGATAAAGAAAAATTTTGGGGATGAATCGGCAAAGAAGAAGCGTGCGGAACAGACATTGCTTCACCGCGCGCAAGTACCCGGAGAAACTTGCACGGCATACATCGAAGCCATCTTAAAGTTATGCAAGCTAGTTAACTCCAGAATGCTTGAAGAAGACAAAGTCGGCCACCTTCTAAAAGGAATTGCGGAAGATGTTTACAATTTCCTGATTAGCAAAGAGAGCCTGAGCACCACCGCTGACGTTATAGAACATTGCAGAACATTTGAAGCTCTTAAGCTGCGTCGAATCACCCCTAAATTCGGAAGATTGGCCAATGTCACCTCTATAGCCAGTGTTGAAGCCAGTTCTCCAAATTCTATGGCTGATATGATTCGAAAGATTGTGCGCGAGGAATTGTCCAGATCCCGGGATACCTTCTGCCACACACAATATGTGCGGCACAGTTCTGCACCGGAGGAAGATGTTGCCGCCCTGTCGACTCCGTGGGCTCCACCCAACGGCACTTTGCCCATGGACGATCGGAACATTGCCCAACGTTATCGCCACCAGCCGACAGAAAGGAGGCCCACCTACCCAGAAGACGTGGTTCGTCAGCAGCGAGATCCTGGCTTCAGCCAACGTCGCGACTTTGTTCGCCAGGACTCTTATGGCGGTCGCTGGCGCTCTCAACCTTTGTGCTACCGGTGTGGCATTGCAGGGCATATCGCTAGATATTGCCGCCGTCGTTTCCCAACTTCTCAAGACTGCCAACCCCCGGCGAATACTTACGGGCAACTGCACACCGCGCAGCAGAGACCCCCAACGTCCGCTTGGGACCCGTACCGTCCGAGCAATTTGCGGAGTTCATCACCCGCATCTGACCGCAGTGTGACGCCGCCACCTCAGCGCCGACGGCGGTCACCTTCTCCTCGACGTCGTGCATCCCCTCCGCCTCCGGGAAACTAGGAGGCACGGCCGATGGAGGTGAGGCCGCCGGCGAGTCGATGACGTCCAATCTACCTCTGCCCGTGTTTATGTTGAAGAACAAACTGGAAGTGTTTATTGATGGTGTGAAAACAATGGCTCTTGTGGACACTGGTGCTACCGTATCCGTTATGAGTTTGAGGTTTAAGAATCGTTTAGGTAGGAAAGTGATGTTTAGTGGTGACCGTGCAGCGTTATTCCGTGGTGTCGGTGGTGAACCTTTGGTTCCACTTGGTGTGTGTGCTTCGGATGTTGTTGTTGGTGGTCTAACGTTTAGAACAGAATTCGCAGTGCTACCACGGTCAACGCATGATGTGATTCTTGGGATTGATTTTCTGCAAGAGTGTGGTGCAACTTTAGACTGTCGTACGGGAGAAGTTGCTTTGAATTCTTCGTTACTTTCAGCTCTTGTGGATAACTCGACACCGGATTTTGGAGCATTTGCGGTGGAAGAAGATACTATTGTACCAGCTTTCTCTGCAGCATTCGTGCGGGTTTCCTCTATTCACAATCAGTGCGAATCTTTTGAAGCTGTGGTAGAGCCTACGACACTCGCCTGCTCTAAGAAGAGTATCGTCGTGCCTCGTTGCGTCGTTCCCGTGGTGAGAGGCCGTACCGAGCTGTGGACAGTGAACCACTCTGAAGAGCCAGCTGTGTTGCCCCGGGGCCTCAAACTCGCCCGTTTCGAGGAAGGTGTGTCAGGTTTCGTCGCGGCGTTAACCAACTCTGTCAGTGAGCAGCACGTGAAAAGAGATATGGAGACCCAAGTTAAGGCTATGATTAATCAGGCTCTTTCCCCAACCGAGCGTCGCACTCTAGTGGAACTCCTTCTGAAACACGTGTTCGTGTTCGACTTTGCCAAAGACGATTCAACACCACCGCCTACCAGTCGTATTCATCACACGATCAACACCGGCTCCGCACCTCCTATACGCCAGAAGCCCTATCGAGTCTCAGCCACTGAACGTAAGTTAATAGATGACCAAGTTCAAGAGATGCTAAAGCGAGGCATAATTCGAGAATCCTCCAGTCCTTGGGCGGCTCCAGTTATCCTTGTTAAGAAAAAAGATGGCACATGGAGGTTCTGTGTTGACTACCGTCGCTTAAATACGGCCACGAAGAAGGACGTCTACCCGCTTCCACGTATAGATGACGCAATTGATTGTCTGCACTCCGCTTCATACTTTTCTTCTATTGATTTGAGATCCGGCTACTGGCAAATCCCCGTGCACGCTGCAGATAGGGAAAAAACGGCATTCATTACACCAGACGGACTTTACGAGTTCAACGTTATGCCTTTCGGATTATGTAATGCACCTGCAACATTCGAGCGGTTCATGGATACAATCCTGCGTGGCCTCAAGTGGCAAATTTGTTTATGTTATCTGGACGACGTTGTAATTTTTGGCAAAACGTTTAGTGAGCACAACCGCCGTCTGGATATTGTGCTTGATTGCATGGAACGAGCTGGCCTTATCCTCAATTCCAAGAAATGTCATTTTGGGAACCGTGAAACAATTGTTCTTGGTCATTTAGTTGATAAAGAAGGTGTTCGACCAGATCCAAAGAAAATTGAAGCTGTCAAAAGTTTTACGGTGCCTCAATCAGTGAAAGAGCTGCAGAGTTTTTTAGGGCTCTGCTCGTACTTTCGACGCTTTATAGCTAGGTTTGCGGACATCGCTTACCCACTCACGTGTTTGCTGCATAAAGATGCACCGTTCAATTGGACCAGCGAATGTGACGCAGCTTTCCGGCATCTGAAATTTCTTTTGACCTCGGGCCCCATCCTACGCCACTTCTGCCCATCTGCACCAATTGAAGTGCACACTGATGCAAGTGGTATCGGTATCGGCGCTGTACTTATACAACGCCATGGTCACGATCAGCACGTGGTAGCATATGCCAGCCGTTCGTTGAGTAAGAGCGAAAGAAATTACACGGTTACTGAGCAAGAATGTCTCGCCGTTGTTTTCGCTGTACAGCGCTTCCGCTCCTATCTGTACGGGAATGCTTTCACCGTCGTGACCGACCACCACTCGCTTTGCTGGTTAGTGAGTCTTCGTGACCCCTGTGGCCGGCTTGCTCGATGGGCTTTGCGCCTACAAGAATTTAATTTCACTGTTGTGCATAAAAGCGGCCGTAAACACTCAGATGCCGATTGTCTTTCCCGTTTGCCGCTTCTAACGACTGAGGACGACGCAGACAACTTTGATGAATACTTGTCGTCACTTTCACAAGCCTTCCCCGATCTTCAAGTTTTTCGAACTGAGCAACGCAAGGACCAAACATTAACCTCTTTGTTTGATGCCGCTCAAGATTCTGTAAAGAATACTTTTTGCATTCGCGACGGTTTGCTTTATAAGAAGAATTTCGCTTCTGGAGGAGCACGCATGCTTCTTGTCGTACCCGAAAGCCTACGCATCACAGTTCTTGAAATGATGCACGACGACGCCACGTCTGGGCACTTGGGAGTGACACGCACACTCCACCGCACACAACAACGATTTTACTGGCCTAACATGCGTTCAACCATCCAGCACTATGTAGCCAGCTGTGTGCAATGCCAGCGCTTTAAGCTGCCGACTTCAAGTCCACCGGGCAAATTGCGGCCAATCACACCTCCAACAGCCCCGTTTGAGCAAGTTGGCATTGACCTCCTTGGACCTTTCCCACGATCCTCTAAAGGAAATCGATGGATTCTTGTGTGCGTAGACCACTTAACCCGTTATTGTGAGACAGCCGCGATACCAGTTGCTACTGCGTCTGAAGTATCTAACTTCTTACTTCGATTCGTCATTCTTCGGCACGGCCCTCCTGCAGTTCTCATTAGCGACCGTGGACGTCAATTTACAGCGGACGTTGTTGAAGAACTTCTCCGCCTCAGCAGCTGCAGTTTTCGCCACTCCACGCCATATCATCCCCAAACAAACGGTGTGGTAGAACGCACTAATCGTACGCTCACCACCATGCTTGCCATGTACGTCGCTGCAGATCATAAGGACTGGGATGGCGTACTCCCGTTCATCACTCATGCGTACAACACCGCGCAACATGAGACAACTGGCTACAGCCCCTTTTACCTGCTCTATGCTCGCTCGCCTCGCTGCGGCCTTGACACCATGCTACCATTTTTCATCCACGATGAACCTTCTCTTGCGACCACACTCTGCAGAGCTGAAGAAGCTCGCCAGCTTGCCCGCGTTCGAATTTTATCTTCGCAAGAGCGTTCCAAGAACCGCTACGACGTCCAACACCAAGAAGTTTCTTATGTTCCTGGTGACATTGTGTGGTTGTGGACCCCTCTACGCAAGCGTGGTCTGTGTCAGAAACTGCTATCCCACTACACTGGACCATTTGTTGTGTTGGAGTGCATAAGTGACGTTAATTACGTTATAGCACGACTAACTGCTAGTGGTCGACGGTCACGCCAATCTCAGGTGGTGCATGTAGCCCGCCTCAAGCGATTCCATCCCAGACGGTCTGTTTAACTCGCCCGACGGGCATCGTCTGCGAGGAGGGAAATGTAACGTGCTTCCACAGAACCTCGACGGAAGAAGCAGAAGATGAAGGACTGACCCGCGGAGAAAGAGGAAGAAAAAGAGGGAGCGGAAGGACGCTGCTAGGCTTCCTGCTTCCATCCTGCTTCGACCGGTCCCCTCTTTGAATAAACCCCCGTGCGTGCAAAGCACGTAACAATATTATGACCCCTCCTCTTACGACCTTGGCACACAACCTGTGTCTTTTGGGCAATGCTACTAGTCCGACAGTCAACTGCACGGTGTCCCACCTTGCCGCAAAGAAAACACTTTACTGGCGCCTTAGGTGCATAACCATATGCTCTTGGTTTAGTCGCATCTGTCCCTGGGACCTTTTGTGTTTCCTCCCCTGCCTTACTCATATTTCTCAGCCCTCGGGCCTCAAGAAATTGGTCTGCAGGAAACTATCTGTACAGCATACAATAAATATATGTTTACACTGCTGGGTGACTGGCGGCCAACGGAGATGAAACTGCCACCTTGTGAAGTGGTGGTGTTAGGTGTCCCTAATGCAGTTTTCGCAGCGGGGACGATAAATGGCGAGCACCAACTTCAAGTGTCTCTGCGTTTTGCTGCAGATTGCCTTCCACCGTCTGAACTTTGTGCCCTCAACCAGCTGATTGCCTTCCACCGTCTGAACTTTGTGCCCTCAACCAGCTTACTGCATGAGCGTGGAAAACGTTGGCTTGCCCTTACCGGCTAAAAGGGGCGTTTTTGTTCAGTGGTTGCGGCTATCGGTGGCGTTTTCACCTGACGTCATCGGACGCCAGCTATAAGGACAGAGACCCATCGCCTTCGGCCTCACTTGGCAGCGGAGACGATAAGCGGCGAGCACCAACTTACTGTGTCGCTGCGTTTTGCTGCAGATTGCCTTCCACCGTCTGAACTTTGTGCCCTCAGCCAGCTGACTGCATGAGCGTGGAAAACGTTGGCTTGCCTTTACCGGCTAGAAGGGGCGGTTTCCTTCAGCGGTAGCGGCTATCGGTGGCGCTTTCACCTGACGTCATCGGACGCCAGCTATAAGCACTGAGACCCATCGCCTTCGGCCTCAATTGGCAGCGGAGACGATAAGCGGTGAGCACCAACTTACTCTATCGCTGCGTTTTGCTGCAGATTGCTTTCCACCGTCTGAACTTTGTGCCCTGAACCAGCTGACTGCATGAGCATTGAAAACGCTGGCTTGCCGTTACCGGCTAAAAGGGGCGGTTTCCTTCAGCGGTTGCGGCTATCGGTGGCGTTTTCACCTGACGTCATCGGACGCCAGCTATAAGGACAGAGACCCATCGCCTTCGGCCTCACTTGGCAGCGGAGACGATAAGCGGCGAGCACCAACTTACTGTGTCGCTGCGTTTTGCTGCAGATTGCTTTCCACCGTCTGAACTTTGTGCCCTCAACCAGCTGACTGCATGAGCGTTGAAAACGTTGGCTTGCCCTTACCAGCTAAAAGGGGCGGTTTCCTTCAGCGGTTGCGGCTATCGGTTGCGTTTTCACCTGACGTCATCGGACGCCAGTTATAAGGAGAGAGACCCATCGCCTTCGGCCTCTCTTGGCAGCGGAGACGATAAGCGGCCAGCACCAACTTACTGTGTCGCTGCGTTTTGCTGCAGATTGCCTTCCACCGTCTGAACTTTGTGCCCTTAACCAGCTGACTGCATGAGCGTGGCAAACGTTAGCTTGCCCTTACCGGCTAGAAGGAGCGGTTTTCTTCAGCGGTTGCGGCTATCGGTGGCGTTTTCACCTGACGTCATCGGACGCCAGCTACAAGGACAGAGACCCATCGCCTTCGGCCTCACTTGGCAGCGAAGACGATAAGCGGCGAGCACCAACTTACTGTGTCGCTGCGTTTTGCTGCAGATTGCCTTCCACCGTCTGAACTTTGTGCCCTCAACCAGCTGACTGCATGAGCGTGGCAAACGTTGGCTTGCCCTTACCGGCTAGAAGGGGCGGTTTCCTACAGCGGTTGCGGCTATCAGTGGCGTTTTCACCTGACGTCATCGGACGCCAGCTATAAGGACAGCGACCCATCGCCTTCGGCCTCACTTGGCAGCGGAGACGATAAGCGGCGAGCACCAACTTACTGTGTCGCTGCGTTTTGCTGCAGATTGCCTTCCACCGTCTGAACTTTGTGCCCTCAACCAGCTGACTGCATGAGCGTGGCAAACGTTGGCTTGCCCTTACCGGCTAGAAGGGGCGGTTTCCTTCAGCGGTTGCGGCTATCAGTGGCGTTTTCACCTGACGTCATCGGACGCCAGCTATAAGGACAGCGACCCATCGCCTTCGGCCTCACTTGGCAGCGGAGACGATAAGCGGCGAGCACCAACTTACTGTGTCGCTGCGTTTTGCTGCAGATTGCCTTCCACCGTCTGAACTTTGTGCCCTAAACCAGCTAACTGCATGAGCATGGAAAACGTTGGCTTGCCCTTACCGGCTAAAAGGGCCGGTTTCCTTCAGCGGTTGCGGCTATCGGTGGCGTTTTCACCTGACGTCATCGGACGCCAGCTATAAGGACAGAGACCCATCGCCTTCGGCCTCACTTGGCAGCGGAGACGATAAGCGGCGAGCACCAACTTACTGTGTCGCTGCGTTTTGCTGCAGATTGCCTTCCACCGTCAGAACTTTGTGCCCTCAACCAGCTGTCTGCATGAGCGTGGCAAACGTTGGCTTGCACTTACCGGCTAAAAGGGGCGGTTTCCTTCAGCGGTTGCGGCTATCGGTGGCGTTTTCACCTGACGTCATTGGACGCCAGCTATAAGGACAGAGACCCATCGCCTTCAGCCTCACTTGGCAGCGAGGACGATAAACGGCGAGCACCAACTTACTGTGTCGGTGCGTTTTGCTGCAGATTGCCTTCCACCGTCTGAACTTTGTGCCCTCAACCAGCTGACTGCATGAGCGTGGAAAACGTTGGCTTGCACTTACCGGCTAAAAGGGGCGGTTTCCTTCAGCGGTTGCGGCTATCGGTGGCGTTTTCACCTTACGTCATCGGACGCCAGCTATAAGGACTGAGACCCATCGCCTTCGGCCTCACTTGGCAGCGAAGACGATAAGCGGCGAGCACCAACTTACTGTGTCGCTGCGTTTTGCTGCAGATTGCCTTTCACCGTCTGAACTTTGTGCCCTATACCAGCTGACTGCATGAGCGTGGAAAACGATAACTTGCCCTTAGCGGCTAGAAGGGGCGGTATCCTTCAGCGGTTGCGGCTATCGGTGGCGTTTTCACCTGAAGTCATCGGACGCCAGTTATAAGGAGAGAGACCCATCGCCTTCGGCCTCTCTTGGCAGCGGAGACGATAAGCGGCCAGCACCAACTTACTGTGTCGCTGCGTTTTGCTGCAGATTGCCTTCCACCGTCTGAACTTTGTGCCCTTAACCAGCTGACTGCATGAGCGTGGCAAACGTTAGCTTGCCCTTACCGGCTAGAAGGAGCGGTTTTCTTCAGCGGTTGCGGCTATCGGTGGCGTTTTCACCTGACGTCATCGGACGCCAGCTACAAGGACAGAGACCCATCGCCTTCGGCCTCACTTGGCAGCGAAGTCGATAAGCGGCGAGCACCAACTTACTGTGTCGCTGCGTTTTGCTGCAGATTGCCTTCCACCGTCTGAACTTTGTGCCCTCAACCAGCTGACTGCATGAGCGTGGGAAACGTTGGCTTGCCCTTAGCGGCTAAAAGGGGCGGTTTCCTTCAGCGGTTGCGGCTATCGGTGGCGTTTTCACCTGACGTCATCGGACGCCAGCTATAAGGACAGAGACTCATCGCCTTCGGCTTCACTTGGCAGCGGAGACGATAAGCGGCAAAAACCAACTTACTGTGTCGCTGCGTTTTGCTGCAGATTGCCTTCCACCGTCTGAACTTTGTGCCCTCAACCAGCTGACTGCATGAGCGTGGCAAACATTGGCTTTCCCTTACCGGCTAGAAGGTGCGGTTTCCTTCAGCGGTTGTGGCTATCGGTGGCGTTTTCACCTGATGTCATCGGACGCCAGCTATAAGGACAGAGACCCATCGCCTTCGGCCTCACTTGGCAGAGGAGACGACAAGCGGCGAGCACCAACTTACTGTGTCGCTGCGTTTTGCTGCAGATTGCCTTCCACCGTCTGAACTTTGTGGCCTCAACCAGCTGAGAGCATGAGCGTGGAAAACGCTGGCTTGCCCTTACCGGCTAGAAGGGGCGGTTTCCATCAATGGTTGCGGCTATCGGTGGCGTTTTCACCTGACGTCATCGGACGCCAGCTATAAGGACAGAGACCCATCGCCTTCGACCTCACTTGGCAGCGGAGACGATAAGCGGCGAGCACCAACTTACTGTGTCGCTGCGTTTTGCTGCAGATTGCCTTCCACCGTCTGAACTTTGTGCCCTCAACCAGCTGATTGCCTTCCACCGTCTGAACTTTGTGCCCTCAACCAGCTGACTGCATGAGCGTGGAAAACGTTGGCTTGCCCTTACCGGCTAAAAGGGGCGTTTTCGTTCAGTGGTTGCGGCTATCGGTGGCGTTTTCACCTGACGTCATCGGACGCCAGCTATAAGGACAGAGACCCATCGCCTTCGGCCTCACTTGGCAGCGGAGACGATAAGCGGCGAGCACCAACTTACTGTGTCGCTGCGTTTTGCTGCAGATTGCCTTCCACCGTCTGAATTTTGGGCCCTCAACTAGCTGACTGCATGAGCGTGGCAAACATTGGCTTGCCCTTACCGGTTAGAAGGGGCGGTTTCTTTCAGCGGTTGTGGCTATCGGTGGCGTTTTCACCTGACGACATCGGACGCCAGCTTTAAGGACAGAGACCCATCGCCTTCGGCCTCACTTGGAAGCGGAAACGATAAGCGGCGAGCACCAACTTACTGTGTCGCTGCGTTTTGCTGCAGATTGCCTTCCACCGTCAGAACTTTGTGCCCTCAACCAGCTGTCTGCATGAGCGTGGCAAACGTTGGCTTGCACTTACCGGCTAAAAGGGGCGGTTTCCTTCAGCGGTTGCGGCTATCGGTGGCGTTTTCACCTGACGTCATTGGACGCCAGCTATAAGGACAGAGACCCATCGCCTTCAGCCTCACTTGGCAGCGAGGACGATAAACGGCGAGCACCAACTTACTGTGTCGGTGCGTTTTGCTGCAGATTGCCTTCCACCGTCTGAACTTTGTGCCCTCAACCAGCTGACTGCATGAGCGTGGAAAACGTTGGCTTGCACTTACCGGCTAAAAGGGGCGGGTTCCTTCAGCGGTTGCGGCTATCGGTGGCGTTTTCACCTTACGTCATCGGACGCCAGCTATAAGGACTGAGACCCATCGCCTTCGGCCTCACTTGGCAGCGAAGACGATAAGCGGCGAGCACCAACTTACTGTGTCGCTGCGTTTTGCTGCAGATTGCCTTTCACCGTCTGAACTTTGTGCCCTATACCAGCTGACTGCATGAGCGTGGAAAACGCTAACTTGCCCTTACCGGCTAGAAGGGGCGGTTTCCTTCAGCGGTTGCGGCTATCGGTGGCGTTTTCACCTGACGTCATCGGACGCCAGTTATAAGGAGAGAGACCCATCGCCTTCGGCCTCTCTTGGCAGCGGAGACGATAAGCGGCCAGCACCAACTTACTGTGTCGCTGCGTTTTGCTGCAGATTGCCTTCCACCGTCTGAACTTTGTGCCCTTAACCAGCTGACTGCATGAGCGTGGCAAACGTTAGCTTGCCCTTACCGGCTAGAAGGAGCGGTTTTCTTCAGCGGTTGCGGCTATCGGTGGCGTTTTCACCTGACGTCATCGGACGCCAGCTACAAGGACAGAGACCCATCGCCTTCGGCCTCACTTGGCAGAGGAGACGACAAGCGGCGAGCACCAACTTACTGTGTCGCTGCGTTTTGCTGCAGATTGCCTTCCACCGTCTGAACTTTGTGGCCTCAACCAGCTGAGAGCATGAGCGTGGAAAACGTTGGCTTGCCCTTACCGGCTAGAAGGGGCTGTTTCCTTCAGCGGTTGTGGCTATCGGTGGCGTTTTCACCTGACGTCATCGGACGCCAGCTATAAGGACAGAGACCCATCGCCTTCGGCCTCACTTGGCAGCGGAGACGACAAGCGGCGAGCACCAACTTACTGTGTCGCTGCGTTTTGCTGCAGATTGCCTTCCACCGTCTGAACTTTGTGCCCTCAACCAGCTGACTGCATGAGCGTGGAAAACGTTGGCTTGCCCTTACCGGCTAGAAGGGGCGGTTTCCTTCAGCGGTTGCGGCTATCTGTGGCGTTTTCACCTGATGTCATCGGACGCCAGCTATAAGGACAGAGACCCATCGCCTTCGGCCTCACGTGGCAGCGGAGACGATAAGCGGCGAGCACCAACTTACTGTGTCGGTGCGTTTTGCTCCAGATTGCCTTCCACCGTCTGAACTTTGTGCCCTCAACCAGCTGACTGCATGAGCATGAAAAACGCTGACTTGCCCTTACCGGCTAGAAGGGGCGGTTTCTTTAAGCGGTTGCGGCTATCGGTGGCGTTTTCACCTGTCGTCATAGGACACCAGCTATGAGGACAGAGACCCATCGCCTTCGGCCTCACTTGCGAGCGGAGACGATAAGCGGCGAGCACCAACTTAGTGTGTCGCTGCGTTTTGCTGCAGATTGCCTTCCACCGTCTGAACTTTGTGCCCTCAGCCAGCTGACTGCATTAGCGTGGAAAACGATGGCTTGCGCTTACCGGCTAAAAGGTGCGGTTTCCTTCAGCGGTTGCGGCTATCGGTGGCGTTTTCACCTGACGTCATCGGACGCCAGCTATAAGGACAGAGACCCATCGCCTTCGGCCTCACTTGGCAGCGGAGACGATAAGCGGCGAGCACCAACTCACTGTGTCGCTGCGTTTTGCTGCAGATTGCCTTCCACCGTCTGAACTTTGTGCCCTCAACCAGCTGAGTGCTTGAGCGTGACAAACGTTGGCTTGCCCTTACCGGCTAAAAGGGGCGGTTTCCTTCAGCGGTCGCGGCTACCGGTGGCGTTTTCACCTGACGTCATCGGTCGCCAGCTTTAAGGACAGAGACCCATCGCCTTCGGCCTCACTTTGCAGCGGAGACGATAACCGGCGAGCACCAACTTACTGTGTCGCTGCGTTTTGCTGCAGATTGCCTTCCACCGTCTGAAATTTGTGCCCTCAACCAGCTGACTGCATGAGCGTGGCAAACGTTGGCTTGCCCTTACCGGCTAAAAGGGGCGGTTTCCTTCAGCGGTTGCGGCTCTCGGTGGCGTTTTCAGCTGACGTCATCGGACGCCAGCTATAAGGAAAGAGACCCATCGCCTTCGGCCTCACTTGGCAGCGGAGACGATAAGCGGCGAGCACCAACTTACTGTGTCGCTGCGTTTTGCCGCAGATGGCCTTCCACAGTCTGAACTTTGTGCCCTCAACCAGCTGACTGCATGAGCGTGACAAACGTTGGCTTGCCCTTACCGGCTAGAAGGGGCGGTTTCCTTCAGTGGTTACGGCTATCGGTGGCGTTTTCACCTGACGTCATCGGACGCCAGCTATAAGGACAGAGACCCATCGCCTTCGGCCTCACTTGGCAGCGGAGACGATAAGCGGCGAGCATCAACTTACTGTGTCGCTGCGTTCTGCTGCAGATTGCCTTCCACCGTCTGAACTTTGTGCCCTCAACCAGCTGACTGCATGAGCGTGGAAAACGTTGGCTTGCCCTTACCGGCTAGAAGGGCGGTTTCTTTCAGCGGTTGCGGCTATCGGTGGCGTTTTCACCTGACGTCATCGGACGCCAGCTATAAGGACAGAAACCCATCGCCTTCCGCCTCACTTGGCAGCGGAGACGATAAGCGGCGAGCACCAACTTACTGTGTTGCTGCGTTTTGCTGCAGAGTGCCTTCCACCGCCTGAACTTTGTGCCCTCAACCTGCTGACTGCATGAGCGTGGAAAACGTTGGCTTGCCCGTAGCGGCTAAAAGGGGCGGTTTCCTTCAGCGGTTGCGGCTATCGGTGGCGTTTTCACCTGACGTCATCGGACGCCAGCTTTAAGGACAGAGACTCATCGCCTTCGGCCTCGCTTGGCAGCGGAGACGATAAGCGGCGAGCACCAACTTACTGTGTCGCTGCGTTTTGCTGCAGATTGCCTTCCATCGTCTGAACTTTGTGCCCTCAACCAGCTGACTGCATGAGCGTGACAAACGTTGGCTTGCCCTTACCGGCTAGAAGGGGCGGTTTCCTTCAGTGGTTACGGCTATCGGTGGCGTTTTCACCTGACGTCATCGGACGCCAGCTATAAGGACAGAGACCCATCGCCTTCGGCCTCACTTGGCAGCGGAGACGATAAGCGGCGAGCATCAACTTACTGTGTCGCTGCGTTCTGCTGCAGATTGCCTTCCACCGTCTGAACTTTGTGCCCTCAACCAGCTGACTGCATGAGCGTGGAAAACGTTGGCTTGCCCTTACCGGCTAGAAGGGCGGTTTCTTTCAGCGGTTGCGGCTATCGGTGGCGTTTTCACCTGACGTCATCGGACGCCAGCTATAAGGACAGAAACCCATCGCCTTCCGCCTCACTTGGCAGCGGAGACGATAAGCGGCGAGCACCAACTTACTGTGTCGCTGCGTTTTGCTGCAGATTGCCTTCCACCGTCTGAACTTTGTGCCCTCAGCCAGCTGACTGCATGAGCGTGGAAAACGTTGGCTTGCCTTTACCGGCTAGAAGGGGCGGTTTCCTTCAGCGGTTGCGGCTATCGGTGGCGCTTTCACCTGACGTCATCGGACGCCAGCTATAAGCACTGAGACCCATCGCCTTCGGCCTCAATTGGCAGCGGAGACGATAAGCGGTGAGCACCAACTTACTCTATCGCTGCGTTTTGCTGCAGATTGCTTTCCACCGTCTGAACTTTGTGCCCTGAACCAGCTGACTGCATGAGCATTGAAAACGCTGGCTTGCCGTTACCGGCTAAAAGGGGCGGTTTCCTTCAGCGGTTGCGGCTATCGGTGGCGTTTTCACCTGACGTCATCGGACGCCAGCTATAAGGACAGAGACCCATCGCCTTCGGCCTCACTTGGCAGCGGAGACGATAAGCGGCGAGCACCAACTTACTGTGTCGCTGCGTTTTGCTGCAGATTGCTTTCCACCGTCTGAACTTTGTGCCCTCAACCAGCTGACTGCATGAGCGTTGAAAACGTTGGCTTGCCCTTACCAGCTAAAAGGGGCGGTTTCCTTCAGCGGTTGCGGCTATCGGTTGCGTTTTCACCTGACGTCATCGGACGCCAGTTATAAGGAGAGAGACCCATCGCCTTCGGCCTCTCTTGGCAGCGGAGACGATAAGCGGCCAGCACCAACTTACTGTGTCGCTGCGTTTTGCTGCAGATTGCCTTCCACCGTCTGAACTTTGTGCCCTTAACCAGCTGACTGCATGAGCGTGGCAAACGTTAGCTTGCCCTTACCGGCTAGAAGGAGCGGTTTTCTTCAGCGGTTGCGGCTATCGGTGGCGTTTTCACCTGACGTCATCGGACGCCAGCTACAAGGACAGAGACCCATCGCCTTCGGCCTCACTTGGCAGCGAAGACGATAAGCGGCGAGCACCAACTTACTGTGTCGCTGCGTTTTGCTGCAGATTGCCTTCCACCGTCTGAACTTTGTGCCCTCAACCAGCTGACTGCATGAGCGTGGCAAACGTTGGCTTGCCCTTACCGGCTAGAAGGGGCGGTTTCCTACAGCGGTTGCGGCTATCAGTGGCGTTTTCACCTGACGTCATCGGACGCCAGCTATAAGGACAGCGACCCATCGCCTTCGGCCTCACTTGGCAGCGGAGACGATAAGCGGCGAGCACCAACTTACTGTGTCGCTGCGTTTTGCTGCAGATTGCCTTCCACCGTCTGAACTTTGTGCCCTCAACCAGCTGACTGCATGAGCGTGGCAAACGTTGGCTTGCCCTTACCGGCTAGAAGGGGCGGTTTCCTTCAGCGGTTGCGGCTATCAGTGGCGTTTTCACCTGACGTCATCGGACGCCAGCTATAAGGACAGCGACCCATCGCCTTCGGCCTCACTTGGCAGCGGAGACGATAAGCGGCGAGCACCAACTTACTGTGTCGCTGCGTTTTGCTGCAGATTGCCTTCCACCGTCTGAACTTTGTGCCCTAAACCAGCTAACTGCATGAGCATGGAAAACGTTGGCTTGCCCTTACCGGCTAAAAGGGCCGGTTTCCTTCAGCGGTTGCGGCTATCGGTGGCGTTTTCACCTGACGTCATCGGACGCCAGCTATAAGGACAGAGACCCATCGCCTTCGGCCTCACTTGGCAGCGGAGACGATAAGCGGCGAGCACCAACTTACTGTGTCGCTGCGTTTTGCTGCAGATTGCCTTCCACCGTCAGAACTTTGTGCCCTCAACCAGCTGTCTGCATGAGCGTGGCAAACGTTGGCTTGCACTTACCGGCTAAAAGGGGGCGGTTTCCTTCAGCGGTTGCGGCTATCGGTGGCGTTTTCACCTGACGTCATTGGACGCCAGCTATAAGGACAGAGACCCATCGCCTTCAGCCTCACTTGGCAGCGAGGACGATAAACGGCGAGCACCAACTTACTGTGTCGGTGCGTTTTGCTGCAGATTGCCTTCCACCGTCTGAACTTTGTGCCCTCAACCAGCTGACTGCATGAGCGTGGAAAACGTTGGCTTGCACTTACCGGCTAAAAGGGGCGGTTTCCTTCAGCGGTTGCGGCTATCGGTGGCGTTTTCACCTTACGTCATCGGACGCCAGCTATAAGGACTGAGACCCATCGCCTTCGGCCTCACTTGGCAGCGAAGACGATAAGCGGCGAGCACCAACTTACTGTGTCGCTGCGTTTTGCTGCAGATTGCCTTTCACCGTCTGAACTTTGTGCCCTATACCAGCTGACTGCATGAGCGTGGAAAACGATAACTTGCCCTTAGCGGCTAGAAGGGGCGGTATCCTTCAGCGGTTGCGGCTATCGGTGGCGTTTTCACCTGAAGTCATCGGACGCAGTTATAAGGAGAGAGACCCATCCGCCTTCGGCCTCTCTTGGCAGCGGAGACGATAAGCGGCCAGCACCAACTTACTGTGTCGCTGCGTTTTGCTGCAGATTGCCTTCCACCGTCTGAACTTTGTGCCCTTAACCAGCTGACTGCATGAGCGTGGCAAACGTTAGCTTGCCCTTACCGGCTAGAAGGAGCGGTTTTCTTCAGCGGTTGCGGCTATCGGTGGCGTTTTCACCTGACGTCATCGGACGCCAGCTACAAGGACAGAGACCCATCGCCTTCGGCCTCACTTGGCAGCGAAGTCGATAAGCGGCGAGCACCAACTTACTGTGTCGCTGCGTTTTGCTGCAGATTGCCTTCCACCGTCTGAACTTTGTGCCCTCAACCAGCTGACTGCATGAGCGTGGGAAACGTTGGCTTGCCCTTAGCGGCTAAAAGGGGCGGTTTCCTTCAGCGGTTGCGGCTATCGGTGGCGTTTTCACCTGACGTCATCGGACGCCAGCTATAAGGACAGAGACTCATCGCCTTCGGCTTCACTTGGCAGCGGAGACGATAAGCGGCAAAAACCAACTTACTGTGTCGCTGCGTTTTGCTGCAGATTGCCTTCCACCGTCTGAACTTTGTGCCCTCAACCAGCTGACTGCATGAGCGTGGCAAACATTGGCTTTCCCTTACCGGCTAGAAGGTGCGGTTTCCTTCAGCGGTTGTGGCTATCGGTGGCGTTTTCACCTGATGTCATCGGACGCCAGCTATAAGGACAGAGACCCATCGCCTTCGGCCTCACTTGGCAGAGGAGACGACAAGCGGCGAGCACCAACTTACTGTGTCGCTGCGTTTTGCTGCAGATTGCCTTCCACCGTCTGAACTTTGTGGCCTCAACCAGCTGAGAGCATGAGCGTGGAAAACGCTGGCTTGCCCTTACCGGCTAGAAGGGGCGGTTTCCATCAATGGTTGCGGCTATCGGTGGCGTTTTCACCTGACGTCATCGGACGCCAGCTATAAGGACAGAGACCCATCGCCTTCGACCTCACTTGGCAGCGGAGACGATAAGCGGCGAGCACCAACTTACTGTGTCGCTGCGTTTTGCTGCAGATTGCCTTCCACCGTCTGAACTTTGTGCCCTCAACCAGCTGATTGCCTTCCACCGTCTGAACTTTGTGCCCTCAACCAGCTGACTGCATGAGCGTGGAAAACGTTGGCTTGCCCTTACCGGCTAAAAGGGGCGTTTTCGTTCAGTGGTTGCGGCTATCGGTGGCGTTTTCACCTGACGTCATCGGACGCCAGCTATAAGGACAGAGACCCATCGCCTTCGGCCTCACTTGGCAGCGGAGACGATAAGCGGCGAGCACCAACTTACTGTGTCGCTGCGTTTTGCTGCAGATTGCCTTCCACCGTCTGAATTTTGGGCCCTCAACTAGCTGACTGCATGAGCGTGGCAAACATTGGCTTGCCCTTACCGGTTAGAAGGGGCGGTTTCTTTCAGCGGTTGTGGCTATCGGTGGCGTTTTCACCTGACGACATCGGACGCCAGCTTTAAGGACAGAGACCCATCGCCTTCGGCCTCACTTGGAAGCGGAAACGATAAGCGGCGAGCACCAACTTACTGTGTCGCTGCGTTTTGCTGCAGATTGCCTTCCACCGTCAGAACTTTGTGCCCTCAACCAGCTGTCTGCATGAGCGTGGCAAACGTTGGCTTGCACTTACCGGCTAAAAGGGGCGGTTTCCTTCAGCGGTTGCGGCTATCGGTGGCGTTTTCACCTGACGTCATTGGACGCCAGCTATAAGGACAGAGACCCATCGCCTTCAGCCTCACTTGGCAGCGAGGACGATAAACGGCGAGCACCAACTTACTGTGTCGGTGCGTTTTGCTGCAGATTGCCTTCCACCGTCTGAACTTTGTGCCCTCAACCAGCTGACTGCATGAGCGTGGAAAACGTTGGCTTGCACTTACCGGCTAAAAGGGGCGGGTTCCTTCAGCGGTTGCGGCTATCGGTGGCGTTTTCACCTTACGTCATCGGACGCCAGCTATAAGGACTGAGACCCATCGCCTTCGGCCTCACTTGGCAGCGAAGACGATAAGCGGCGAGCACCAACTTACTGTGTCGCTGCGTTTTGCTGCAGATTGCCTTTCACCGTCTGAACTTTGTGCCCTATACCAGCTGACTGCATGAGCGTGGAAAACGCTAACTTGCCCTTACCGGCTAGAAGGGGCGGTTTCCTTCAGCGGTTGCGGCTATCGGTGGCGTTTTCACCTGACGTCATCGGACGCCAGTTATAAGGAGAGAGACCCATCGCCTTCGGCCTCTCTTGGCAGCGGAGACGATAAGCGGCCAGCACCAACTTACTGTGTCGCTGCGTTTTGCTGCAGATTGCCTTCCACCGTCTGAACTTTGTGCCCTTAACCAGCTGACTGCATGAGCGTGGCAAACGTTAGCTTGCCCTTACCGGCTAGAAGGAGCGGTTTTCTTCAGCGGTTGCGGCTATCGGTGGCGTTTTCACCTGACGTCATCGGACGCCAGCTACAAGGACAGAGACCCATCGCCTTCGGCCTCACTTGGCAGAGGAGACGACAAGCGGCGAGCACCAACTTACTGTGTCGCTGCGTTTTGCTGCAGATTGCCTTCCACCGTCTGAACTTTGTGGCCTCAACCAGCTGAGAGCATGAGCGTGGAAAACGTTGGCTTGCCCTTACCGGCTAGAAGGGGCTGTTTCCTTCAGCGGTTGTGGCTATCGGTGGCGTTTTCACCTGACGTCATCGGACGCCAGCTATAAGGACAGAGACCCATCGCCTTCGGCCTCACTTGGCAGCGGAGACGACAAGCGGCGAGCACCAACTTACTGTGTCGCTGCGTTTTGCTGCAGATTGCCTTCCACCGTCTGAACTTTGTGCCCTCAACCAGCTGACTGCATGAGCGTGGAAAACGTTGGCTTGCCCTTACCGGCTAGAAGGGGCGGTTTCCTTCAGCGGTTGCGGCTATCTGTGGCGTTTTCACCTGATGTCATCGGACGCCAGCTATAAGGACAGAGACCCATCGCCTTCGGCCTCACGTGGCAGCGGAGACGATAAGCGGCGAGCACCAACTTACTGTGTCGGTGCGTTTTGCTCCAGATTGCCTTCCACCGTCTGAACTTTGTGCCCTCAACCAGCTGACTGCATGAGCATGAAAAACGCTGACTTGCCCTTACCGGCTAGAAGGGGCGGTTTCTTTAAGCGGTTGCGGCTATCGGTGGCGTTTTCACCTGTCGTCATAGGACACCAGCTATGAGGACAGAGACCCATCGCCTTCGGCCTCACTTGCGAGCGGAGACGATAAGCGGCGAGCACCAACTTAGTGTGTCGCTGCGTTTTGCTGCAGATTGCCTTCCACCGTCTGAACTTTGTGCCCTCAGCCAGCTGACTGCATTAGCGTGGAAAACGATGGCTTGCGCTTACCGGCTAAAAGGTGCGGTTTCCTTCAGCGGTTGCGGCTATCGGTGGCGTTTTCACCTGACGTCATCGGACGCCAGCTATAAGGACAGAGACCCATCGCCTTCGGCCTCACTTGGCAGCGGAGACGATAAGCGGCGAGCACCAACTCACTGTGTCGCTGCGTTTTGCTGCAGATTGCCTTCCACCGTCTGAACTTTGTGCCCTCAACCAGCTGAGTGCTTGAGCGTGACAAACGTTGGCTTGCCCTTACCGGCTAAAAGGGGCGGTTTCCTTCAGCGGTCGCGGCTACCGGTGGCGTTTTCACCTGACGTCATCGGTCGCCAGCTTTAAGGACAGAGACCCATCGCCTTCGGCCTCACTTTGCAGCGGAGACGATAACCGGCGAGCACCAACTTACTGTGTCGCTGCGTTTTGCTGCAGATTGCCTTCCACCGTCTGAAATTTGTGCCCTCAACCAGCTGACTGCATGAGCGTGGCAAACGTTGGCTTGCCCTTACCGGCTAAAAGGGGCGGTTTCCTTCAGCGGTTGCGGCTCTCGGTGGCGTTTTCAGCTGACGTCATCGGACGCCAGCTATAAGGAAAGAGACCCATCGCCTTCGGCCTCACTTGGCAGCGGAGACGATAAGCGGCGAGCACCAACTTACTGTGTCGCTGCGTTTTGCCGCAGATGGCCTTCCACAGTCTGAACTTTGTGCCCTCAACCAGCTGACTGCATGAGCGTGACAAACGTTGGCTTGCCCTTACCGGCTAGAAGGGGCGGTTTCCTTCAGTGGTTACGGCTATCGGTGGCGTTTTCACCTGACGTCATCGGACGCCAGCTATAAGGACAGAGACCCATCGCCTTCGGCCTCACTTGGCAGCGGAGACGATAAGCGGCGAGCATCAACTTACTGTGTCGCTGCGTTCTGCTGCAGATTGCCTTCCACCGTCTGAACTTTGTGCCCTCAACCAGCTGACTGCATGAGCGTGGAAAACGTTGGCTTGCCCTTACCGGCTAGAAGGGCGGTTTCTTTCAGCGGTTGCGGCTATCGGTGGCGTTTTCACCTGACGTCATCGGACGCCAGCTATAAGGACAGAAACCCATCGCCTTCCGCCTCACTTGGCAGCGGAGACGATAAGCGGCGAGCACCAACTTACTGTGTTGCTGCGTTTTGCTGCAGAGTGCCTTCCACCGCCTGAACTTTGTGCCCTCAACCTGCTGACTGCATGAGCGTGGAAAACGTTGGCTTGCCCGTAGCGGCTAAAAGGGGCGGTTTCCTTCAGCGGTTGCGGCTATCGGTGGCGTTTTCACCTGACGTCATCGGACGCCAGCTTTAAGGACAGAGACTCATCGCCTTCGGCCTCGCTTGGCAGCGGAGACGATAAGCGGCGAGCACCAACTTACTGTGTCGCTGCGTTTTGCTGCAGATTGCCTTCCATCGTCTGAACTTTGTGCCCTCAACCAGCTGACTGCATGAGCGTGGCAACCATTGGCTTTCCCTTACCGGCTAGAAGGGGCGGTTTCCTTCAGCGGTTGTGGCTATCGGTGGCGTTTTCACCTGACGTCATCGGACGCCAGCTTTAAGGACTGAGACCCATCGCCTTCGGCCTCACTTGGCAGCGGAGACGACAAGCGGCGAGCACCAACTTACTGTGGCGCTGCGTTTTGCTGCAGATTGCCTTCCACCGTCTGAACTTTGTGCCCTCAACCAGCTGACTGCATGAGCGTGGCAAACATTGGCTTTCCCTTACCAGCTAGAAGGGGTGGTTTCCTTCAGCGGTTGTGGCTATCGGTGGCGTTTTCACCTGACGTCATCGGTCGCCAGCTATAAGGACAGAGACCCATCGCGTTCGGCCTCACTTGGCAGCGGAGACGACAAGCGGCGAGCACCAACTTACTGTGTCGCTGCGTTTTGCTGCAGATTGCCTTCCACCGTCTGAACTTTGTGCCCTCAACCAGCTGACTGCATGAGCCTGGCAATCATTGGCTTTCCCTTATCGGCTAGAAGGGGCGGTTTCCTTCAGAGGTTGTGGCTATCGGTGGCGTTTTCACCTGACGTCATCGGACGCCAGCTATAAGGACAGAGACCCATCGCCTTCGGCCTCACTTGGCAGCGGAGACGATAAGCGGCGAGCACCAACTTACTGTGTCGCTGCGTTTTGCTTCAGATTGCCTTCCAGCGTCTGAACTTTGTGCCCTCAACCAGCTGACTGCATGAGCGTGGAAAACGCTGACTTGCACTTACCGGCTAGAAGGGGCGGTTTCCTTCAGCGGTTGCGGCTATCGGTGGCGTTTTCACCTGACGGCATCGGACGCCAGCTGTAAGGATAGTGACCCATCGCCTTCGGCCTCACTTGGCAGCGGAGACGATAAGCGGAGAGCACCAACTTACTGTGTCGCTGCGTTTTGCTGCAGATTGCCTTCCACCGTCTGAACTTTGTGCCCTCAACCAGCTGACTGCATGAGCGTGGCAAACGTTGGCTTGCCCTTACCGGCTAGAAGGGGCGGTTTCCTTCAGCGGTTGCGGCTATCAGTGGCGTTTTCACCTGACGTCATCGGACGCCAGCTATAAGGACAGCGACCCATCGCCTTCGGCCTCACTTGGCAGCGGAGACGATAAGCGGCGAGCACCAACTTACTGTGTCGCTGCGTTTTGCTGCAGATTGCCTTCCACCGTCTGAACTTTGTGCCCTAAACCAGCTAACTGCATGAGCATGGAAAACGTTGGCTTGCCCTTACCGGCTAAAAGGGCCGGTTTCCTTCAGCGGTTGCGGCTATCGGTGGCGTTTTCACCTGACGTCATCGGACGCCAGCTATAAGGACAGAGACCCATCGCCTTCGGCCTCACTTGGCAGCGGAGACGATAAGCGGCGAGCACCAACTTACTGTGTCGCTGCGTTTTGCTGCAGATTGCCTTCCACCGTCAGAACTTTGTGCCCTCAACCAGCTGTCTGCATGAGCGTGGCAAACGTTGGCTTGCACTTACCGGCTAAAAGGGGCGGTTTCCTTCAGCGGTTGCGGCTATCGGTGGCGTTTTCACCTGACGTCATTGGACGCCAGCTATAAGGACAGAGACCCATCGCCTTCAGCCTCACTTGGCAGCGAGGACGATAAACGGCGAGCACCAACTTACTGTGTCGGTGCGTTTTGCTGCAGATTGCCTTCCACCGTCTGAACTTTGTGCCCTCAACCAGCTGACTGCATGAGCGTGGAAAACGTTGGCTTGCACTTACCGGCTAAAAGGGGCGGTTTCCTTCAGCGGTTGCGGCTATCGGTGGCGTTTTCACCTTACGTCATCGGACGCCAGCTATAAGGACTGAGACCCATCGCCTTCGGCCTCACTTGGCAGCGAAGACGATAAGCGGCGAGCACCAACTTACTGTGTCGCTGCGTTTTGCTGCAGATTGCCTTTCACCGTCTGAACTTTGTGCCCTATACCAGCTGACTGCATGAGCGTGGAAAACGATAACTTGCCCTTAGCGGCTAGAAGGGGCGGTATCCTTCAGCGGTTGCGGCTATCGGTGGCGTTTTCACCTGAAGTCATCGGACGCCAGTTATAAGGAGAGAGACCCATCGCCTTCGGCCTCTCTTGGCAGCGGAGACGATAAGCGGCCAGCACCAACTTACTGTGTCGCTGCGTTTTGCTGCAGATTGCCTTCCACCGTCTGAACTTTGTGCCCTTAACCAGCTGACTGCATGAGCGTGGCAAACGTTAGCTTGCCCTTACCGGCTAGAAGGAGCGGTTTTCTTCAGCGGTTGCGGCTATCGGTGGCGTTTTCACCTGACGTCATCGGACGCCAGCTACAAGGACAGAGACCCATCGCCTTCGGCCTCACTTGGCAGCGAAGTCGATAAGCGGCGAGCACCAACTTACTGTGTCGCTGCGTTTTGCTGCAGATTGCCTTCCACCGTCTGAACTTTGTGCCCTCAACCAGCTGACTGCATGAGCGTGGGAAACGTTGGCTTGCCCTTAGCGGCTAAAAGGGGCGGTTTCCTTCAGCGGTTGCGGCTATCGGTGGCGTTTTCACCTGACGTCATCGGACGCCAGCTATAAGGACAGAGACTCATCGCCTTCGGCTTCACTTGGCAGCGGAGACGATAAGCGGCAAAAACCAACTTACTGTGTCGCTGCGTTTTGCTGCAGATTGCCTTCCACCGTCTGAACTTTGTGCCCTCAACCAGCTGACTGCATGAGCGTGGCAAACATTGGCTTTCCCTTACCGGCTAGAAGGTGCGGTTTCCTTCAGCGGTTGTGGCTATCGGTGGCGTTTTCACCTGATGTCATCGGACGCCAGCTATAAGGACAGAGACCCATCGCCTTCGGCCTCACTTGGCAGAGGAGACGACAAGCGGCGAGCACCAACTTACTGTGTCGCTGCGTTTTGCTGCAGATTGCCTTCCACCGTCTGAACTTTGTGGCCTCAACCAGCTGAGAGCATGAGCGTGGAAAACGCTGGCTTGCCCTTACCGGCTAGAAGGGGCGGTTTCCATCAATGGTTGCGGCTATCGGTGGCGTTTTCACCTGACGTCATCGGACGCCAGCTATAAGGACAGAGACCCATCGCCTTCGACCTCACTTGGCAGCGGAGACGATAAGCGGCGAGCACCAACTTACTGTGTCGCTGCGTTTTGCTGCAGATTGCCTTCCACCGTCTGAACTTTGTGCCCTCAACCAGCTGATTGCCTTCCACCGTCTGAACTTTGTGCCCTCAACCAGCTGACTGCATGAGCGTGGAAAACGTTGGCTTGCCCTTACCGGCTAAAAGGGGCGTTTTCGTTCAGTGGTTGCGGCTATCGGTGGCGTTTTCACCTGACGTCATCGGACGCCAGCTATAAGGACAGAGACCCATCGCCTTCGGCCTCACTTGGCAGCGGAGACGATAAGCGGCGAGCACCAACTTACTGTGTCGCTGCGTTTTGCTGCAGATTGCCTTCCACCGTCTGAATTTTGGGCCCTCAACTAGCTGACTGCATGAGCGTGGCAAACATTGGCTTGCCCTTACCGGTTAGAAGGGGCGGTTTCTTTCAGCGGTTGTGGCTATCGGTGGCGTTTTCACCTGACGACATCGGACGCCAGCTTTAAGGACAGAGACCCATCGCCTTCGGCCTCACTTGGAAGCGGAAACGATAAGCGGCGAGCACCAACTTACTGTGTCGCTGCGTTTTGCTGCAGATTGCCTTCCACCGTCAGAACTTTGTGCCCTCAACCAGCTGTCTGCATGAGCGTGGCAAACGTTGGCTTGCACTTACCGGCTAAAAGGGGCGGTTTCCTTCAGCGGTTGCGGCTATCGGTGGCGTTTTCACCTGACGTCATTGGACGCCAGCTATAAGGACAGAGACCCATCGCCTTCAGCCTCACTTGGCAGCGAGGACGATAAACGGCGAGCACCAACTTACTGTGTCGGTGCGTTTTGCTGCAGATTGCCTTCCACCGTCTGAACTTTGTGCCCTCAACCAGCTGACTGCATGAGCGTGGAAAACGTTGGCTTGCACTTACCGGCTAAAAGGGGCGGGTTCCTTCAGCGGTTGCGGCTATCGGTGGCGTTTTCACCTTACGTCATCGGACGCCAGCTATAAGGACTGAGACCCATCGCCTTCGGCCTCACTTGGCAGCGAAGACGATAAGCGGCGAGCACCAACTTACTGTGTCGCTGCGTTTTGCTGCAGATTGCCTTTCACCGTCTGAACTTTGTGCCCTATACCAGCTGACTGCATGAGCGTGGAAAACGCTAACTTGCCCTTACCGGCTAGAAGGGGCGGTTTCCTTCAGCGGTTGCGGCTATCGGTGGCGTTTTCACCTGACGTCATCGGACGCCAGTTATAAGGAGAGAGACCCATCGCCTTCGGCCTCTCTTGGCAGCGGAGACGATAAGCGGCCAGCACCAACTTACTGTGTCGCTGCGTTTTGCTGCAGATTGCCTTCCACCGTCTGAACTTTGTGCCCTTAACCAGCTGACTGCATGAGCGTGGCAAACGTTAGCTTGCCCTTACCGGCTAGAAGGAGCGGTTTTCTTCAGCGGTTGCGGCTATCGGTGGCGTTTTCACCTGACGTCATCGGACGCCAGCTACAAGGACAGAGACCCATCGCCTTCGGCCTCACTTGGCAGAGGAGACGACAAGCGGCGAGCACCAACTTACTGTGTCGCTGCGTTTTGCTGCAGATTGCCTTCCACCGTCTGAACTTTGTGGCCTCAACCAGCTGAGAGCATGAGCGTGGAAAACGTTGGCTTGCCCTTACCGGCTAGAAGGGGCTGTTTCCTTCAGCGGTTGTGGCTATCGGTGGCGTTTTCACCTGACGTCATCGGACGCCAGCTATAAGGACAGAGACCCATCGCCTTCGGCCTCACTTGGCAGCGGAGACGACAAGCGGCGAGCACCAACTTACTGTGTCGCTGCGTTTTGCTGCAGATTGCCTTCCACCGTCTGAACTTTGTGCCCTCAACCAGCTGACTGCATGAGCGTGGAAAACGTTGGCTTGCCCTTACCGGCTAGAAGGGGCGGTTTCCTTCAGCGGTTGCGGCTATCTGTGGCGTTTTCACCTGATGTCATCGGACGCCAGCTATAAGGACAGAGACCCATCGCCTTCGGCCTCACGTGGCAGCGGAGACGATAAGCGGCGAGCACCAACTTACTGTGTCGGTGCGTTTTGCTCCAGATTGCCTTCCACCGTCTGAACTTTGTGCCCTCAACCAGCTGACTGCATGAGCATGAAAAACGCTGACTTGCCCTTACCGGCTAGAAGGGGCGGTTTCTTTAAGCGGTTGCGGCTATCGGTGGCGTTTTCACCTGTCGTCATAGGACACCAGCTATGAGGACAGAGACCCATCGCCTTCGGCCTCACTTGCGAGCGGAGACGATAAGCGGCGAGCACCAACTTAGTGTGTCGCTGCGTTTTGCTGCAGATTGCCTTCCACCGTCTGAACTTTGTGCCCTCAGCCAGCTGACTGCATTAGCGTGGAAAACGATGGCTTGCGCTTACCGGCTAAAAGGTGCGGTTTCCTTCAGCGGTTGCGGCTATCGGTGGCGTTTTCACCTGACGTCATCGGACGCCAGCTATAAGGACAGAGACCCATCGCCTTCGGCCTCACTTGGCAGCGGAGACGATAAGCGGCGAGCACCAACTCACTGTGTCGCTGCGTTTTGCTGCAGATTGCCTTCCACCGTCTGAACTTTGTGCCCTCAACCAGCTGAGTGCTTGAGCGTGACAAACGTTGGCTTGCCCTTACCGGCTAAAAGGGGCGGTTTCCTTCAGCGGTCGCGGCTACCGGTGGCGTTTTCACCTGACGTCATCGGTCGCCAGCTTTAAGGACAGAGACCCATCGCCTTCGGCCTCACTTTGCAGCGGAGACGATAACCGGCGAGCACCAACTTACTGTGTCGCTGCGTTTTGCTGCAGATTGCCTTCCACCGTCTGAAATTTGTGCCCTCAACCAGCTGACTGCATGAGCGTGGCAAACGTTGGCTTGCCCTTACCGGCTAAAAGGGGCGGTTTCCTTCAGCGGTTGCGGCTCTCGGTGGCGTTTTCAGCTGACGTCATCGGACGCCAGCTATAAGGAAAGAGACCCATCGCCTTCGGCCTCACTTGGCAGCGGAGACGATAAGCGGCGAGCACCAACTTACTGTGTCGCTGCGTTTTGCCGCAGATGGCCTTCCACAGTCTGAACTTTGTGCCCTCAACCAGCTGACTGCATGAGCGTGACAAACGTTGGCTTGCCCTTACCGGCTAGAAGGGGCGGTTTCCTTCAGTGGTTACGGCTATCGGTGGCGTTTTCACCTGACGTCATCGGACGCCAGCTATAAGGACAGAGACCCATCGCCTTCGGCCTCACTTGGCAGCGGAGACGATAAGCGGCGAGCATCAACTTACTGTGTCGCTGCGTTCTGCTGCAGATTGCCTTCCACCGTCTGAACTTTGTGCCCTCAACCAGCTGACTGCATGAGCGTGGAAAACGTTGGCTTGCCCTTACCGGCTAGAAGGGCGGTTTCTTTCAGCGGTTGCGGCTATCGGTGGCGTTTTCACCTGACGTCATCGGACGCCAGCTATAAGGACAGAAACCCATCGCCTTCCGCCTCACTTGGCAGCGGAGACGATAAGCGGCGAGCACCAACTTACTGTGTTGCTGCGTTTTGCTGCAGAGTGCCTTCCACCGCCTGAACTTTGTGCCCTCAACCTGCTGACTGCATGAGCGTGGAAAACGTTGGCTTGCCCGTAGCGGCTAAAAGGGGCGGTTTCCTTCAGCGGTTGCGGCTATCGGTGGCGTTTTCACCTGACGTCATCGGACGCCAGCTTTAAGGACAGAGACTCATCGCCTTCGGCCTCGCTTGGCAGCGGAGACGATAAGCGGCGAGCACCAACTTACTGTGTCGCTGCGTTTTGCTGCAGATTGCCTTCCATCGTCTGAACTTTGTGCCCTCAACCAGCTGACTGCATGAGCGTGGCAACCATTGGCTTTCCCTTACCGGCTAGAAGGGGCGGTTTCCTTCAGCGGTTGTGGCTATCGGTGGCGTTTTCACCTGACGTCATCGGACGCCAGCTTTAAGGACTGAGACCCATCGCCTTCGGCCTCACTTGGCAGCGGAGACGACAAGCGGCGAGCACCAACTTACTGTGGCGCTGCGTTTTGCTGCAGATTGCCTTCCACCGTCTGAACTTTGTGCCCTCAACCAGCTGACTGCATGAGCGTGGCAAACATTGGCTTTCCCTTACCAGCTAGAAGGGGTGGTTTCCTTCAGCGGTTGTGGCTATCGGTGGCGTTTTCACCTGACGTCATCGGTCGCCAGCTATAAGGACAGAGACCCATCGCGTTCGGCCTCACTTGGCAGCGGAGACGACAAGCGGCGAGCACCAACTTACTGTGTCGCTGCGTTTTGCTGCAGATTGCCTTCCACCGTCTGAACTTTGTGCCCTCAACCAGCTGACTGCATGAGCCTGGCAATCATTGGCTTTCCCTTATCGGCTAGAAGGGGCGGTTTCCTTCAGAGGTTGTGGCTATCGGTGGCGTTTTCACCTGACGTCATCGGACGCCAGCTATAAGGACAGAGACCCATCGCCTTCGGCCTCACTTGGCAGCGGAGACGATAAGCGGCGAGCACCAACTTACTGTGTCGCTGCGTTTTGCTTCAGATTGCCTTCCAGCGTCTGAACTTTGTGCCCTCAACCAGCTGACTGCATGAGCGTGGAAAACGCTGACTTGCACTTACCGGCTAGAAGGGGCGGTTTCCTTCAGCGGTTGCGGCTATCGGTGGCGTTTTCACCTGACGGCATCGGACGCCAGCTGTAAGGATAGTGACCCATCGCCTTCGGCCTCACTTGGCAGCGGAGACGATAAGCGGAGAGCACCAACTTACTGTGTCGCTGCGTTTTGCTGCAGATTGCCTTCCACCGTCTGAACTTTGTGCCCTCAACCAGCTGACTGCATGAGCGTGGAAAACGTTGGCTTTCCCTTACCGGCTAAAAGGGGCGGTTTCCTTCAGCGGTTGCGGCTATCGGTTGCGTTTTCACCTGACGTCATCGGACGCCAGCCATAAGGACAGAGACCCATCGCCTTCGGCCTCACTTGGCAGCGGAGACGATAAGCGGCGAGCACCAACTTACTGTGTCACTGCGTTTTGCTGCAGATTGCCTTCCACCGTCTGAACTTCGTGTTGTCACCCAGCTGACTGCATGAGCGTGGCAAACGTTGGCTTGCCCTTACCAGCTAAAAGGGGCGTTTTCCTTCAGCGGTTGCGGCTATCGGTGGCGTTTTCACCTGAGGTCATCGCACGCCAGCTATAAGGACAGATACCCATCGCCTTCGGCCTCACTTGGCAGCGGAGACGATAAGCGGCGAGCACCAAATTACTGTGTCGCTGCGTTTTGCTGCAGATTGCCTTCCACCGTCTGAACTTTGTGCCCTCAACCAGCTGACTGCATGAGCGTGGCAAACGTTGGCTTGCCCTTACCGGTTAAAAGGGGCGGTTTCCTTCAGCGGTTGCGTCTATGGGCGGCGTTTTCACCTGACGTCATCGGACGCCAGCTATAAGGACAGAGACCCATCGCCTTCGGCCTCACTTGGCAGCGGAGACGATAAGCGGCGAGCACCAAATTACTGTGTCGCTGCGTTTTGCTGCAGATTGCCTTCCACCGTCTGAACTTTGTGCCCTCAACCAGCTGACTGCATGAGCGTGGAAAACGTTGGCTTGCCCTCACCGGCTAAAAGGGGCGGTTTCCTTCAGTGGTTGCGGCTATCGGTGGCGTTTTCACCTGACGTAATCGGACGCCAGCTATAAGGACAGAGACCCATCGCCTTCGGCCTCACTTGGCAGCGGAGACGATAAGCGGCGAGCACCAACTTTCTGTGTCACTGCGTTTTGCTGCAGATTGCCTTCCACCGTCTGAACTTCGTGTTCTCACCCAGCTTACTGCATGAGCGTGGCAAGCGTTGGCTTGCCCTTACCGGCCAAAAGGGGCGGTTTCCTTCGGCGGTTGCGGCTATCGGTGGCGTTTTCACCTGACGTCATCGCACGCCAGCTATAAGGACAGAGACCCATCGCCTTCGGCCTCACTTGGCAGCGGAGACGATAAGCGGCGAGCACCAACTTACTGTGTCACTGCGTTTTGCTGCAGATTGCCTTCCACCGTCTGAACTTCGTGTTGTCACCCAGCTGACAGCATGAGCGTGGAAAACGCTGACTTGCCCTTACCGGCTAGAAGGGGCGGTTTCCTTCAGCGGTTGCGGCTATCGGTGGCGTTTTCACCTGACGGCATCGGACGCCAGCTGTAAGGATAGTGACCCATCGCCTTCGGCCTCACTTGGCAGCGGAGACGATAAGCGGAGAGCACCAACTTACTGTGTCGCTGCGTTTTGCTGCAGATTGCCTTCCACCGTCTGAACTTTGTGCCCTCAACCAGCTGACTGCATGAGCGTGGAAAACGCTGACTTGCCCTTACCGGCTAGAAGGGGCGGTTTCCTTCAGCGGTTGCGGCTATCGGTGGCGTTTTCACCTGACGGCATCGGACGCCAGCTGTAAGGATAGTGACCCATCGCCTTCGGCCTCACTTGGCAGCGGAGACGATAAGCGGAGAGCACCAACTTACTGTGTCGCTGCGTTTTGCTGCAGATTGCCTTCCACCGTCTGAACTTTGTGCCCTCAACCAGCTGACTGCATGAGCGTGGAAAACGTTGGCTTTCCCTTACCGGCTAAAAGGGGCGGTTTCCTTCAGCGGTTGCGGCTATCGGTTGAGTTTTCACCTGACGTCATCGGACGCCAGCCATAAGGACAGAGACCCATCGCCTTCGGCCTCACTTGGCAGCGGAGACGATAAGCGGCGAGCACCAACTTACTGTGTCACTGCGTTTTGCTGCAGATTGCCTTCCACCGTTTGAACTTCGTGTTGTCACCCAGCTGACTGCATGAGCGTGGCAAACGTTGGCTTGCCCTTACCAGCTAAAAGGGGCGGTTTCCTTCAGCGGTTGCGGCTATCGGTGGCGTTTTCACCTGAGGTCATCGCACGCCAGCTATAAGGACAGATACCCATCGCCTTCGGCCTCACTTGGCAGCGGAGACGATAAGCGGCGAGCACCAAATTACTGTGTCGCTGCGTTTTGCTGCAGATTGCCTTCCACCGTCTGAACTTTGTGCTCTCAACCAGCTGACTGCATGAGCGTGAAAAACGCTGACTTGCCCTTACCGGCTAGAAGGGGCGGTTTCTTTAAGCGGTTGCGGCTATCGGTGGCGTTTTCACCTGTCGTCATAGGACACCAGCTATGAGGACAGAGACCCATCGCCTTCGGCCTCACTTGCGAGCGGAGACGATAAGCGGCGAGCACCAACTTAGTGTGTCGCTGCGTTTTGCTGCAGATTGCCTTCCACCGTCTGAACTTTGTGCCCTCAGCCAGCTGACTGCATTAGCGTGGAAAACGATGGCTTGCGCTTACCGGCTAAAAGGTGCGGTTTCCTTCAGCGGTTGCGGCTATCGGTGGCGTTTTCACCTGACGTCATCGGACGCCAGCTATAAGGACAGAGACCCATCGCCTTCGGCCTCACTTGGCAGCGGAGACGATAAGCGGCGAGCACCAACTCACTGTGTCGCTGCGTTTTGCTGCAGATTGCCTTCCACCGTCTGAACTTTGTGCCCTCAACCAGCTGAGTGCTTGAGCGTGACAAACGTTGGCTTGCCCTTACCGGCTAAAAGGGGCGGTTTCCTTCAGCGGTCGCGGCTACCGGTGGCGTTTTCACCTGACGTCATCGGTCGCCAGCTTTAAGGACAGAGACCCATCGCCTTCGGCCTCACTTTGCAGCGGAGACGATAACCGGCGAGCACCAACTTACTGTGTCGCTGCGTTTTGCTGCAGATTGCCTTCCACCGTCTGAAATTTGTGCCCTCAACCAGCTGACTGCATGAGCGTGGCAAACGTTGGCTTGCCCTTACCGGCTAAAAGGGGCGGTTTCCTTCAGCGGTTGCGGCTCTCGGTGGCGTTTTCAGCTGACGTCATCGGACGCCAGCTATAAGGAAAGAGACCCATCGCCTTCGGCCTCACTTGGCAGCGGAGACGATAAGCGGCGAGCACCAACTTACTGTGTCGCTGCGTTTTGCCGCAGATGGCCTTCCACAGTCTGAACTTTGTGCCCTCAACCAGCTGACTGCATGAGCGTGACAAACGTTGGCTTGCCCTTACCGGCTAGAAGGGGCGGTTTCCTTCAGTGGTTACGGCTATCGGTGGCGTTTTCACCTGACGTCATCGGACGCCAGCTATAAGGACAGAGACCCATCGCCTTCGGCCTCACTTGGCAGCGGAGACGATAAGCGGCGAGCATCAACTTACTGTGTCGCTGCGTTCTGCTGCAGATTGCCTTCCACCGTCTGAACTTTGTGCCCTCAACCAGCTGACTGCATGAGCGTGGAAAACGTTGGCTTGCCCTTACCGGCTAGAAGGGCGGTTTCTTTCAGCGGTTGCGGCTATCGGTGGCGTTTTCACCTGACGTCATCGGACGCCAGCTATAAGGACAGAAACCCATCGCCTTCCGCCTCACTTGGCAGCGGAGACGATAAGCGGCGAGCACCAACTTACTGTGTTGCTGCGTTTTGCTGCAGAGTGCCTTCCACCGCCTGAACTTTGTGCCCTCAACCTGCTGACTGCATGAGCGTGGAAAACGTTGGCTTGCCCGTAGCGGCTAAAAGGGGCGGTTTCCTTCAGCGGTTGCGGCTATCGGTGGCGTTTTCACCTGACGTCATCGGACGCCAGCTTTAAGGACAGAGACTCATCGCCTTCGGCCTCGCTTGGCAGCGGAGACGATAAGCGGCGAGCACCAACTTACTGTGTCGCTGCGTTTTGCTGCAGATTGCCTTCCATCGTCTGAACTTTGTGCCCTCAACCAGCTGACTGCATGAGCGTGGCAACCATTGGCTTTCCCTTACCGGCTAGAAGGGGCGGTTTCCTTCAGCGGTTGTGGCTATCGGTGGCGTTTTCACCTGACGTCATCGGACGCCAGCTTTAAGGACTGAGACCCATCGCCTTCGGCCTCACTTGGCAGCGGAGACGACAAGCGGCGAGCACCAACTTACTGTGGCGCTGCGTTTTGCTGCAGATTGCCTTCCACCGTCTGAACTTTGTGCCCTCAACCAGCTGACTGCATGAGCGTGGCAAACATTGGCTTTCCCTTACCAGCTAGAAGGGGTGGTTTCCTTCAGCGGTTGTGGCTATCGGTGGCGTTTTCACCTGACGTCATCGGTCGCCAGCTATAAGGACAGAGACCCATCGCGTTCGGCCTCACTTGGCAGCGGAGACGACAAGCGGCGAGCACCAACTTACTGTGTCGCTGCGTTTTGCTGCAGATTGCCTTCCACCGTCTGAACTTTGTGCCCTCAACCAGCTGACTGCATGAGCCTGGCAATCATTGGCTTTCCCTTATCGGCTAGAAGGGGCGGTTTCCTTCAGAGGTTGTGGCTATCGGTGGCGTTTTCACCTGACGTCATCGGACGCCAGCTATAAGGACAGAGACCCATCGCCTTCGGCCTCACTTGGCAGCGGAGACGATAAGCGGCGAGCACCAACTTACTGTGTCGCTGCGTTTTGCTTCAGATTGCCTTCCAGCGTCTGAACTTTGTGCCCTCAACCAGCTGACTGCATGAGCGTGGAAAACGCTGACTTGCACTTACCGGCTAGAAGGGGCGGTTTCCTTCAGCGGTTGCGGCTATCGGTGGCGTTTTCACCTGACGGCATCGGACGCCAGCTGTAAGGATAGTGACCCATCGCCTTCGGCCTCACTTGGCAGCGGAGACGATAAGCGGAGAGCACCAACTTACTGTGTCGCTGCGTTTTGCTGCAGATTGCCTTCCACCGTCTGAACTTTGTGCCCTCAACCAGCTGACTGCATGAGCGTGGAAAACGTTGGCTTTCCCTTACCGGCTAAAAGGGGCGGTTTCCTTCAGCGGTTGCGGCTATCGGTTGCGTTTTCACCTGACGTCATCGGACGCCAGCCATAAGGACAGAGACCCATCGCCTTCGGCCTCACTTGGCAGCGGAGACGATAAGCGGCGAGCACCAACTTACTGTGTCACTGCGTTTTGCTGCAGATTGCCTTCCACCGTCTGAACTTCGTGTTGTCACCCAGCTGACTGCATGAGCGTGGCAAACGTTGGCTTGCCCTTACCAGCTAAAAGGGGCGTTTTCCTTCAGCGGTTGCGGCTATCGGTGGCGTTTTCACCTGAGGTCATCGCACGCCAGCTATAAGGACAGATACCCATCGCCTTCGGCCTCACTTGGCAGCGGAGACGATAAGCGGCGAGCACCAAATTACTGTGTCGCTGCGTTTTGCTGCAGATTGCCTTCCACCGTCTGAACTTTGTGCCCTCAACCAGCTGACTGCATGAGCGTGGCAAACGTTGGCTTGCCCTTACCGGTTAAAAGGGGCGGTTTCCTTCAGCGGTTGCGTCTATGGGCGGCGTTTTCACCTGACGTCATCGGACGCCAGCTATAAGGACAGAGACCCATCGCCTTCGGCCTCACTTGGCAGCGGAGACGATAAGCGGCGAGCACCAAATTACTGTGTCGCTGCGTTTTGCTGCAGATTGCCTTCCACCGTCTGAACTTTGTGCCCTCAACCAGCTGACTGCATGAGCGTGGAAAACGTTGGCTTGCCCTCACCGGCTAAAAGGGGCGGTTTCCTTCAGTGGTTGCGGCTATCGGTGGCGTTTTCACCTGACGTAATCGGACGCCAGCTATAAGGACAGAGACCCATCGCCTTCGGCCTCACTTGGCAGCGGAGACGATAAGCGGCGAGCACCAACTTTCTGTGTCACTGCGTTTTGCTGCAGATTGCCTTCCACCGTCTGAACTTCGTGTTCTCACCCAGCTTACTGCATGAGCGTGGCAAGCGTTGGCTTGCCCTTACCGGCCAAAAGGGGCGGTTTCCTTCGGCGGTTGCGGCTATCGGTGGCGTTTTCACCTGACGTCATCGCACGCCAGCTATAAGGACAGAGACCCATCGCCTTCGGCCTCACTTGGCAGCGGAGACGATAAGCGGCGAGCACCAACTTACTGTGTCACTGCGTTTTGCTGCAGATTGCCTTCCACCGTCTGAACTTCGTGTTGTCACCCAGCTGACAGCATGAGCGTGGAAAACGCTGACTTGCCCTTACCGGCTAGAAGGGGCGGTTTCCTTCAGCGGTTGCGGCTATCGGTGGCGTTTTCACCTGACGGCATCGGACGCCAGCTGTAAGGATAGTGACCCATCGCCTTCGGCCTCACTTGGCAGCGGAGACGATAAGCGGAGAGCACCAACTTACTGTGTCGCTGCGTTTTGCTGCAGATTGCCTTCCACCGTCTGAACTTTGTGCCCTCAACCAGCTGACTGCATGAGCGTGGAAAACGCTGACTTGCCCTTACCGGCTAGAAGGGGCGGTTTCCTTCAGCGGTTGCGGCTATCGGTGGCGTTTTCACCTGACGGCATCGGACGCCAGCTGTAAGGATAGTGACCCATCGCCTTCGGCCTCACTTGGCAGCGGAGACGATAAGCGGAGAGCACCAACTTACTGTGTCGCTGCGTTTTGCTGCAGATTGCCTTCCACCGTCTGAACTTTGTGCCCTCAACCAGCTGACTGCATGAGCGTGGAAAACGTTGGCTTTCCCTTACCGGCTAAAAGGGGCGGTTTCCTTCAGCGGTTGCGGCTATCGGTTGAGTTTTCACCTGACGTCATCGGACGCCAGCCATAAGGACAGAGACCCATCGCCTTCGGCCTCACTTGGCAGCGGAGACGATAAGCGGCGAGCACCAACTTACTGTGTCACTGCGTTTTGCTGCAGATTGCCTTCCACCGTTTGAACTTCGTGTTGTCACCCAGCTGACTGCATGAGCGTGGCAAACGTTGGCTTGCCCTTACCAGCTAAAAGGGGCGGTTTCCTTCAGCGGTTGCGGCTATCGGTGGCGTTTTCACCTGAGGTCATCGCACGCCAGCTATAAGGACAGATACCCATCGCCTTCGGCCTCACTTGGCAGCGGAGACGATAAGCGGCGAGCACCAAATTACTGTGTCGCTGCGTTTTGCTGCAGATTGCCTTCCACCGTCTGAACTTTGTGCTCTCAACCAGCTGACTGCATGAGCGTGGCAAACGTTGGCTTGCCCTTACCGGTTAAAAGGGGCGGTTTCCTTCAGCGGTTGCGTCTATGGGCGGCGTTTTCACCTGACGTCATCGGACGCCAGCTATAAGGACAGAGACCCATCGCCTTCGGCCTCACTTGGCAGCGGAGACGATAAGCGGCGAGCACCAAATTACTGTGTCGCTGCGTTTTGCTGCAGATTGCCTTCCACCGTCTGAACTTTGTGCCCTCAACCAGCTGGCTGCATGAGCGTGGCAAACGTTGGCTTGCCCTTACCGGCTAAAAGGGGCGGTTTCCTTCAGCGGTTGCGGCTATCGGTGGCGTTTTCACCTGAGGTCATCGCACGCCAGCTATAAGGACAGATACCCATCGCCTTCGGCCTCACTTGGCAGCGGAGACGATAAGCGGCGAGCACCAAATTACTGTGTCGCTGCGTTTTGCTGCAGATTGCCTTCCACCGTCTGAACTTTGTGCCCTCAACCAGCTGACTGCATGAGCGTGGCAAACGTTGGCTTGCCCTTACCGGTTAAAAGGGGCGGTTTCCTTCAGCGGTTGCGTCTATGGGCGGCGTTTTCACCTGACGTCATCGGACGCCAGCTATAAGGACAGAGACCCATCGCCTTCGGCCTCACTTGGCAGCGGAGACGATAAGCGGCGAGCACCAACTTACTGTGTCGCTGCGTTTTGCTGCAGATTGCCTTCCACCGTCTGAACTTTGTGCCCTCAACCAGCTGACTGCATGAGCGTGGAAAACGTTGGCTTGCCCTTACCGGCTAAAAGGGGCGGTTTCCTTCAGTGGTTGCGGCTATCGGTGGCGTTTTCACCTGACGTAATCGGACGCCAGCTATAAGGACAGAGACCCATCCCCTTCGGACTCACTTGGCAGCGGAGACGATAAGCGGCGAGCACCAACTTTCTGTGTCACTGCGTTTTGCTGCAGATTGCCTTCCACCGTCTGAACTTCGTGTTCTCTCCCAGCTTACTGCATGAGCGTGGCAAACGTTGGCTTGCCCTTTCCGGCCAAAAGGGGCGGTTTCCTTCGGCGGTTGCGGCTATCGGTGGCGTTTTCACCTGACGTCATCGCACGCCAGCTATAAGGACAGAGACCCATCGCCTTCGGCCTCACTTGGCAGCGGAGACGATAAGCGGCGAGCACCAACTTACTGTCTCACTGCGTTTTGCTGCAGATTGCCTTCCACCGTCTGAACTTCGTGTTGTCACCCAGCTGACTGCATGAGCGTGGCAAACGTTGGCTTGCCCTTACCGGCTAAAAGGGGCGGTTTCCTTCAGCGGTTGCGGCTATCGGTGCCGTTTTCACCTGAGGTCATCGCACGCCAGCTATAAGGACAGATACCCATCGCCTTCGGCCTCACTTGGCAGCGGAGACGATAAGCGGCGAGCACCAAATTACTGTGTCGCTGCGTTTTGCTGCAGATTGCCTTCCACCGTCTGAACTTTGTGCCCTCAACCAGCTGACTGCATGAGCGTGGCAAACGTTGGCTTGCCCTTACCGGTTAAAAGGGGCGGTTTCCTTCAGCGGTTGCGTCTATGGGCGGCGTTTTCACCTGACGTCATCGGACGCCAGCTATAAGGACAGAGACCCATCGCCTTCGGCCTCACTTGGCAGCGGAGACGATAAGCGGCGAGCACCAACTTACTGTGTCGCTGCGTTTTGCTGCAGATTGCCTTCCACCGTCTGAACTTTGTGCCCTCAACCAGCTGACTGCATGAGCGTGGAAAACGTTGGCTTGCCCTTACCGGCTAAAAGGGGCGGTTTCCTTCAGTGGTTGCGGCTATCGGTGGCGTTTTCACCTGACGTAATCGGACGCCAGCTATAAGGACAGAGACCCATCCCCTTCGGACTCACTTGGCAGCGGAGACGATAAGCGGCGAGCACCAACTTTCTGTGTCACTGCGTTTTGCTGTAGATTGCCTTCCACCGTCTGAACTTCGTGTTCTCTCCCAGCTTACTGCATGAGCGTGGCAAACGTTGGCTTGCCCTTACCGGCCAAAAGGGGCGGTTTCCTTCGGCGGTTGCGGCTATCGGTGGCGTTTTCACCTGACGTCATCGCACGCCAGCTATAAGGACAGAGACCCATCGCCTTCGGCCTCACTTGGCAGCGGAGACGATAAGCGGCGAGCACCAATTTACTGTGTCACTGCGTTTTGCTGCAGATTGCCTTCCACCGTCTGAACTTTGTGCCCTCAACCAGCTGACTGCATGAGCGTGGCAAACGTTGGCTTGCCCTTACCGGTTAAAAGGGGCGGTTTCCTTCAGCGGTTGCGTCTATGGGCGGCGTTTTCACCTGACGTCATCGGACGCCAGCTATAAGGACAGAGACGCATCGCCTTCGGCCTCACTTGGCAGCGGAGACGATAAGCGGCGAGCTCCAACTTACTGTGTCGCTGCGTTTTGCTGCAGATTGCCTTCCACCGTCTGAACTTTGTGCCCTCAACCAGATGACTGCATGAGCGTGGAAAACTTTGGCTTGCCCTTACCGGCTAGAAGGGGCGGTTTCCTTCAGCGGTTGCGGCTTTCGGTTGCGTTTTCACCTGACGTCATCGGAAGCCAGCTATAAGGACAGAGACCCATCGCCTTCGGCCTCACTTGGCAGCGGAGACGCTAAGCGGCGAGCACCAACTTACTGTGTCGCTGCGATTTGTTGCAGATTGCCTTCCACCGTCTGAACTTTGTGCCCTCAACCAGCTGACTGCATGAGCGTGGCAAACGTTGGCTTGCCCTTACCGGCTAAAAGGGGCGGTTTCCTTCAGCGGTTGCGGCTATCGGCGGCGTTTTCAGCTGACGTCATCGGACGCCAGCTATAAGGACAGAGACCCATCGCCTTCGGCCTCACTTGGCAGCGGAGACGATAAGCGGCGAGCACCAACTTACTGTGTCAGTGCGTTTTGCTGCAGATTGCCTTCCACCGTCTGAACTTCGTGTTCTCACCCAGCTGACTGCATGAGCGTGGCAAACGTTGGCTTGCCCTTACCGGCTAAAATTGGCGGTTTCCTTCGGCGGTTGCGGCTATCGGTGGCGTTTTCACCTGACGTCATCGCACGCCAGCTATAAGGACAGAGACCCATCGCATTCGGCCTCACTTGGCAGCGGAGACGATAAGCGGCGAGCACCAACTTACGGTGTCGCAGCGTTTTGCTGCAGATTGCCTTCCACCGTCTGAACTTTGTGCCCTTAACCAGCTGACTGCATGAGCGTGGCAAACGTTAGCTTGCCCTTACCGGCTAGAAGGAGCGGTTTTCTTCAGCGGTTGCGGCTATCGGTGGCGTTTTCACCTGACGTCATCGGACGCCAGCTACAAGGACAGAGACCCATCGCCTTCGGCCTCACTTGGCAGCGAAGACGATAAGCGGCGAGCACCAACTTACTGTGTCGCTGCGTTTTGCTGCAGATTGCCTTCCACCGTCTGAACTTTGTGCCCTCAACCAGCTGACTGCATGAGCGTGGCAAACGTTGGCTTGGCCTTACCGGCTAGAAGGGGCGGTTTCCTACAGCGGTTGCGGCTATCAGTGGCGTTTTCACCTGACGTCATCGGACGCCAGCTATAAGGACAGCGACCCATCGCCTTCGGCCTCACTTGGCAGCGGAGACGATAAGCGGCGAGCACCAACTTACTGTGTCGCTGCGTTTTGCTGCAGATTGCCTTCCACCGTCTGAACTTTGTGCCCTCAACCAGCTGACTGCATGAGCGCGGCAAACGTTGGCTTGCCCTTACCGGCTAGAAGGGGCGGTTTCCTTCAGCGGTTGCGGCTATCAGTGGCGTTTTCACCTGACGTCATCGGACGCCAGCTATAAGGACAGCGACCCATCGCCTTCGGCCTCACTTGGCAGCGGAGACGATAAGCGGCGAGCACCAACTTACTGTGTCGCTGCGTTTTGCTGCAGATTGCCTTCCACCGTCTGAACTTTGTGCCCTAAACCAGCTAACTGCATGAGCATGGAAAACGTTGGCTTGTCCTTACCGGCTAAAAGGGCCGGTTTCCTTCAGCGGTTGCGGCTATCGGTGGCGTTTTCACCTGACGTCATCGGACGCCAGCTATAAGGACAGAGACCCATCGCCTTCGGCCTCACTTGGCAGCGGAGACGATAAGCGGCGAGCACCAACTTACTGTGTCGCTGCGTTTTGCTGCAGATTGCCTTCCACCGTCAGAACTTTGTGCCCTCAACCAGCTGTCTGCATGAGCGTGGCAAACGTTGGCTTGCACTTACCGGCTAAAAGGGGCGGTTTCCTTCAGCGGTTGCGGCTATCGGTGGCGTTTTCACCTGACGTCATTGGACGCCAGCTATAAGGACAGAGACCCATCGCCTTCAGCCTCACTTGGCAGCGAGGACGATAAACGGCGAGCACCAACTTACTGTGTCGGTGCGTTTTGCTGCAGATTGCCTTCCACCGTCTGAACTTTGTGCCCTCAACCAGCTGACTGCATGAGCGTGGAAAACGTTGGCTTGCACTTACCGGCTAAAAGGGGCGGTTTCCTTCAGCGGTTGCGGCTATCGGTGGCGTTTTCACCTTACGTCATCGGACGCCAGCTATAAGGACTGAGACCCATCGCCTTCGGCCTCACTTGGCAGCGAAGACGATAAGCGGCGAGCACCAACTTACTGTGTCGCTGCGTTTTGCTGCAGATTGCCTTTCACCGTCTGAACTTTGTGCCCTATACCAGCTGACTGCATGAGCGTGGAAAACGCTAACTTGCCCTTAGCGGCTAGAAGGGGCGGTATCCTTCAGCGGTTGCGGCTATCGGTGGCGTTTTCACCTGACGTCATCGGACGCCAGTTATAAGGAGAGAGACCCATCGCCTTCGGCCTCTCTTGGCAGCGGAGACGATAAGCGGCCAGCACCAACTTACTGTGTCGCTGCGTTTTGCTGCAGATTGCCTTCCACCGTCTGAACTTTGTGCCCTTAACCAGCTGACTGCATGAGCGTGGCAAACGTTAGCTTGCCCTTACCGGCTAGAAGGAGCGGTTTTCTTCAGCGGTTGCGGCTATCGGTGGCGTTTTCACCTGACGTCATCGGACGCCAGCTACAAGGACAGAGACCCATCGCCTTCGGCCTCACTTGGCAGCGAAGTCGATAAGCGGCGAGCACCAACTTACTGTGTCGCTGCGTTTTGCTGCAGATTGCCTTCCACCGTCTGAACTTTGTGCCCTCAACCAGCTGACTGCATGAGCGTGGGAAACGTTGGCTTGCCCTTAGCGGCTAAAAGGGGCGGTTTCCTTCAGCGGTTGCGGCTATCGGTGGCGTTTTCACCTGACGTCATCGGACGCCAGCTATAAGGACAGAGACTCATCGCCTTCGGCTTCACTTGGCAGCGGAGACGATAAGCGGCAAAAACCAACTTACTGTGTCGCTGCGTTTTGCTGCAGATTGCCTTCCACCGTCTGAACTTTGTGCCCTCAACCAGCTGACTGCATGAGCGTGGCAAACATTGGCTTTCCCTTACCGGCTAGAAGGTGCGGTTTCCTTCAGCGGTTGTGGCTATCGGTGGCGTTTTCACCTGATGTCATCGGACGCCAGCTATAAGGACAGAGACCCATCGCCTTCGGCCTCACTTGGCAGAGGAGACGACAAGCGGCGAGCACCAACTTACTGTGTCGCTGCGTTTTGCTGCAGATTGCCTTCCACCGTCTGAACTTTGTGCCCTCAACCAGCTGACTGCATGAGCGTGGCAAACGTTGGCTTGCCCTTACCGGTTAAAAGGGGCGGTTTCCTTCAGCGGTTGCGTCTATGGGCGGCGTTTTCACCTGACGTCATCGGACGCCAGCTATAAGGACAGAGACCCATCGCCTTCGGCCTCACTTGGCAGCGGAGACGATAAGCGGCGAGCACCAACTTACTGTGTCGCTGCGTTTTGCTGCAGATTGCCTTCCACCGTCTGAACTTTGTGCCCTCAACCAGCTGACTGCATGAGCGTGGAAAACGTTGGCTTGCCCTTACCGGCTAAAAGGGGCGGTTTCCTTCAGTGGTTGCGGCTATCGGTGGCGTTTTCACCTGACGTAATCGGACGCCAGCTATAAGGACAGAGACCCATCCCCTTCGGACTCACTTGGCAGCGGAGACGATAAGCGGCGAGCACCAACTTTCTGTGTCACTGCGTTTTGCTGTAGATTGCCTTCCACCGTCTGAACTTCGTGTTCTCTCCCAGCTTACTGCATGAGCGTGGCAAACGTTGGCTTGCCCTTACCGGCCAAAAGGGGCGGTTTCCTTCGGCGGTTGCGGCTATCGGTGGCGTTTTCACCTGACGTCATCGCACGCCAGCTATAAGGACAGAGACCCATCGCCTTCGGCCTCACTTGGCAGCGGAGACGATAAGCGGCGAGCACCAATTTACTGTGTCACTGCGTTTTGCTGCAGATTGCCTTCCACCGTCTGAACTTTGTGCCCTCAACCAGCTGACTGCATGAGCGTGGCAAACGTTGGCTTGCCCTTACCGGTTAAAAGGGGCGGTTTCCTTCAGCGGTTGCGTCTATGGGCGGCGTTTTCACCTGACGTCATCGGACGCCAGCTATAAGGACAGAGACGCATCGCCTTCGGCCTCACTTGGCAGCGGAGACGATAAGCGGCGAGCTCCAACTTACTGTGTCGCTGCGTTTTGCTGCAGATTGCCTTCCACCGTCTGAACTTTGTGCCCTCAACCAGATGACTGCATGAGCGTGGAAAACTTTGGCTTGCCCTTACCGGCTAGAAGGGGCGGTTTCCTTCAGCGGTTGCGGCTTTCGGTTGCGTTTTCACCTGACGTCATCGGAAGCCAGCTATAAGGACAGAGACCCATCGCCTTCGGCCTCACTTGGCAGCGGAGACGCTAAGCGGCGAGCACCAACTTACTGTGTCGCTGCGATTTGTTGCAGATTGCCTTCCACCGTCTGAACTTTGTGCCCTCAACCAGCTGACTGCATGAGCGTGGCAAACGTTGGCTTGCCCTTACCGGCTAAAAGGGGCGGTTTCCTTCAGCGGTTGCGGCTATCGGCGGCGTTTTCAGCTGACGTCATCGGACGCCAGCTATAAGGACAGAGACCCATCGCCTTCGGCCTCACTTGGCAGCGGAGACGATAAGCGGCGAGCACCAACTTACTGTGTCAGTGCGTTTTGCTGCAGATTGCCTTCCACCGTCTGAACTTCGTGTTCTCACCCAGCTGACTGCATGAGCGTGGCAAACGTTGGCTTGCCCTTACCGGCTAAAATTGGCGGTTTCCTTCGGCGGTTGCGGCTATCGGTGGCGTTTTCACCTGACGTCATCGCACGCCAGCTATAAGGACAGAGACCCATCGCCTTCGGCCTCACTTGGCAGCGGAGACGATAAGCGGCGAGCACCAACTTACGGTGTCGCAGCGTTTTGCTGCAGATTGCCTTCCACCGTCTGAACTTTGTGCCCTTAACCAGCTGACTGCATGAGCGTGGCAAACGTTAGCTTGCCCTTACCGGCTAGAAGGAGCGGTTTTCTTCAGCGGTTGCGGCTATCGGTGGCGTTTTCACCTGACGTCATCGGACGCCAGCTACAAGGACAGAGACCCATCGCCTTCGGCCTCACTTGGCAGCGAAGACGATAAGCGGCGAGCACCAACTTACTGTGTCGCTGCGTTTTGCTGCAGATTGCCTTCCACCGTCTGAACTTTGTGCCCTCAACCAGCTGACTGCATGAGCGTGGCAAACGTTGGCTTGGCCTTACCGGCTAGAAGGGGCGGTTTCCTACAGCGGTTGCGGCTATCAGTGGCGTTTTCACCTGACGTCATCGGACGCCAGCTATAAGGACAGCGACCCATCGCCTTCGGCCTCACTTGGCAGCGGAGACGATAAGCGGCGAGCACCAACTTACTGTGTCGCTGCGTTTTGCTGCAGATTGCCTTCCACCGTCTGAACTTTGTGCCCTCAACCAGCTGACTGCATGAGCGTGGCAAACGTTGGCTTGCCCTTACCGGCTAGAAGGGGCGGTTTCCTTCAGCGGTTGCGGCTATCAGTGGCGTTTTCACCTGACGTCATCGGACGCCAGCTATAAGGACAGCGACCCATCGCCTTCGGCCTCACTTGGCAGCGGAGACGATAAGCGGCGAGCACCAACTTACTGTGTCGCTGCGTTTTGCTGCAGATTGCCTTCCACCGTCTGAACTTTGTGCCCTAAACCAGCTAACTGCATGAGCATGGAAAACGTTGGCTTGTCCTTACCGGCTAAAAGGGCCGGTTTCCTTCAGCGGTTGCGGCTATCGGTGGCGTTTTCACCTGACGTCATCGGACGCCAGCTATAAGGACAGAGACCCATCGCCTTCGGCCTCACTTGGCAGCGGAGACGATAAGCGGCGAGCACCAACTTACTGTGTCGCTGCGTTTTGCTGCAGATTGCCTTCCACCGTCAGAACTTTGTGCCCTCAACCAGCTGTCTGCATGAGCGTGGCAAACGTTGGCTTGCACTTACCGGCTAAAAGGGGCGGTTTCCTTCAGCGGTTGCGGCTATCGGTGGCGTTTTCACCTGACGTCATTGGACGCCAGCTATAAGGACAGAGACCCATCGCCTTCAGCCTCACTTGGCAGCGAGGACGATAAACGGCGAGCACCAACTTACTGTGTCGGTGCGTTTTGCTGCAGATTGCCTTCCACCGTCTGAACTTTGTGCCCTCAACCAGCTGACTGCATGAGCGTGGAAAACGTTGGCTTGCACTTACCGGCTAAAAGGGGCGGTTTCCTTCAGCGGTTGCGGCTATCGGTGGCGTTTTCACCTTACGTCATCGGACGCCAGCTATAAGGACTGAGACCCATCGCCTTCGGCCTCACTTGGCAGCGAAGACGATAAGCGGCGAGCACCAACTTACTGTGTCGCTGCGTTTTGCTGCAGATTGCCTTTCACCGTCTGAACTTTGTGCCCTATACCAGCTGACTGCATGAGCGTGGAAAACGCTAACTTGCCCTTAGCGGCTAGAAATGGCGGTATCCTTCAGCGGTTGCGGCTATCGGTGGCGTTTTCACCTGACGTCATCGGACGCCAGTTATAAGGAGAGAGACCCATCGCCTTCGGCCTCTCTTGGCAGCGGAGACGATAAGCGGCCAGCACCAACTTACTGTGTCGCTGCGTTTTGCTGCAGATTGCCTTCCACCGTCTGAACTTTGTGCCCTTAACCAGCTGACTGCATGAGCGTGGCAAACGTTAGCTTGCCCTTACCGGCTAGAAGGAGCGGTTTTCTTCAGCGGTTGCGGCTATCGGTGGCGTTTTCACCTGACGTCATCGGACGCCAGCTACAAGGACAGAGACCCATCGCCTTCGGCCTCACTTGGCAGCGAAGTCGATAAGCGGCGAGCACCAACTTACTGTGTCGCTGCGTTTTGCTGCAGATTGCCTTCCACCGTCTGAACTTTGTGCCCTCAACCAGCTGACTGCATGAGCGTGGGAAACGTTGGCTTGCCCTTAGCGGCTAAAAGGGGCGGTTTCCTTCAGCGGTTGCGGCTATCGGTGGCGTTTTCACCTGACGTCATCGGACGCCAGCTATAAGGACAGAGACTCATCGCCTTCGGCTTCACTTGGCAGCGGAGACGATAAGCGGCAAAAACCAACTTACTGTGTCGCTGCGTTTTGCTGCAGATTGCCTTCCACCGTCTGAACTTTGTGCCCTCAACCAGCTGACTGCATGAGCGTGGCAAACATTGGCTTTCCCTTACCGGCTAGAAGGTGCGGTTTCCTTCAGCGGTTGTGGCTATCGGTGGCGTTTTCACCTGATGTCATCGGACGCCAGCTATAAGGACAGAGACCCATCGCCTTCGGCCTCACTTGGCAGAGGAGACGACAAGCGGCGAGCACCAACTTACTGTGTCGCTGCGTTTTGGTGCAGATTGCCTTCCACCGTCTGAACTTTGTGGCCTCAACCAGCTGAGAGCATGAGCGTGGAAAACGCTGGCTTGCCCTTACCGGCTAGAAGGGGCGGTTTCCATCAATGGTTGCGGCTATCGGTGGCGTTTTCACCTGACGTCATCGGACGCCAGCTATAAGGACAGAGACCCATCGCCTTCGACCTCACTTGGCAGCGGAGACGATAAGCGGCGAGCACCAACTTACTGTGTCGCTGCGTTTTGCTGCAGATTGCCTTCCACCGTCTGAACTTTGTGCCCTCAACCAGCTGATTGCCTTCCACCGTCTGAACTTTGTGCCCTCAACCAGCTGACTGCATGAGCATGGAAAACGTTGGCTTGCCCTTACCGGCTAAAAGGGGCGTTTTCGTTCAGTGGTTGCGGCTATCGGTGGCGTTTTCACCTGACGTCATCGGACGCCAGCTATAAGGACAGAGACCCATCGCCTTCGGCCTCACTTGGCAGCGGAGACGATAAGCGGCGAGCACCAACTTACTGTGTCGCTGCGTTTTGCTGCAGATTGCCTTCCACCGTCTGAATTTTGGGCCCTCAACTAGCTGACTGCATGAGCGTGGCAAACATTGGCTTGCCCTTACCGGTTAGAAGGGGCGGTTTCTTTCAGCGGTTGTGGCTATCGGTGGCGTTTTCACCTGACGACATCGGACGCCAGCTTTAAGGACAGAGACCCATCGCCTTCGGCCTCACTTGGAAGCGGAAACGATAAGCGGCGAGCACCAACTTACTGTGTCGCTGCGTTTTGCTGCAGATTGCCTTCCACCGTCAGAACTTTGTGCCCTCAACCAGCTGTCTGCATGAGCGTGGCAAACGTTGGCTTGCACTTACCGGCTAAAAGGGGCGGTTTCCTTCAGCGGTTGCGGCTATCGGTGGCGTTTTCACCTGACGTCATTGGACGCCAGCTATAAGGACAGAGACCCATCGCCTTCAGCCTCACTTGGCAGCGAGGACGATAAACGGCGAGCACCAACTTACTGTGTCGGTGCGTTTTGCTGCAGATTGCCTTCCACCGTCTGAACTTTGTGCCCTCAACCAGCTGACTGCATGAGCGTGGAAAACGTTGGCTTGCACTTACCGGCTAAAAGGGGCGGGTTCCTTCAGCGGTTGCGGCTATCGGTGGCGTTTTCACCTTACGTCATCGGACGCCAGCTATAAGGACTGAGACCCATCGCCTTCGGCCTCACTTGGCAGCGAAGACGATAAGCGGCGAGCACCAACTTACTGTGTCGCTGCGTTTTGCTGCAGATTGCCTTTCACCGTCTGAACTTTGTGCCCTATACCCGCTGACTGCATGAGCGTGGAAAACGCTAACTTGCCCTTACCGGCTAGAAGGGGCGGTTTCCTTCAGCGGTTGCGGCTATCGGTGGCGTTTTCACCTGACGTCATCGGACGCCAGTTATAAGGAGAGAGACCCATCGCCTTCGGCCTCTCTTGGCAGCGGAGACGATAAGCGGCCAGCACCAACTTACTGTGTCGCTGCGTTTTGCTGCAGATTGCCTTCCACCGTCTGAACTTTGTGCCCTTAACCAGCTGACTGCATGAGCGTGGCAAACGTTAGCTTGCCCTTACCGGCTAGAAGGAGCGGTTTTCTTCAGCGGTTGCGGCTATCGGTGGCGTTTTCACCTGACGTCATCGGACGCCAGCTACAAGGACAGAGACCCATCGCCTTCGGCCTCACTTGGCAGAGGAGACGACAAGCGGCGAGCACCAACTTACTGTGTCGCTGCGTTTTGCTGCAGATTGCCTTCCACCGTCTGAACTTTGTGGCCTCAACCAGCTGAGAGCATGAGCGTGGAAAACGTTGGCTTGCCCTTACCGGCTAGAAGGGGCTGTTTCCTTCAGCGGTTGTGGCTATCGGTGGCGTTTTCACCTGACGTCATCGGACGCCAGTTTTAAGGACAGAGACCCATCGCCTTCGGCCTCACTTGGCAGCGGAGACGACAAGCGGCGAGCACCAACTTACTGTGTCGCTGCGTTTTGCTGCAGATTGCCTTCCACCGTCTGAACTTTGTGCCCTCAACCAGCTGACTGCATGAGCGTGGAAAACGTTGGCTTGCCCTTACCGGCTAGAAGGGGCGGTTTCCTTCAGCGGTTGCGGCTATCTGTGGCGTTTTCACCTGATGTCATCGGACGCCAGCTATAAGGACAGAGACCCATCGCCTTCGGCCTCACGTGGCAGCGGAGACGATAAGCGGCGAGCACCAACTTACTGTGTCGGTGCGTTTTGCTCCAGATTGCCTTCCACCGTCTGAACTTTGTGCCCTCAACCAGCTGACTGCATGAGCATGAAAAACGCTGACTTGCCCTTACCGGCTAGAAGGGGCGGTTTCTTTAAGCGGTTGCGGCTATCGGTGGCGTTTTCACCTGTCGTCATAGGACACCAGCTATGAGGACAGAGACCCATCGCCTTCGGCCTCACTTGCGAGCGGAGACGATAAGCGGCGAGCACCAACTTAGTGTGTCGCTGCGTTTTGCTGCAGATTGCCTTCCACCGTCTGAACTTTGTGCCCTCAGCCAGCTGACTGCATTAGCGTGGAAAACGATGGCTTGCGCTTACTGGCTAAAAGGTGCGGTTTCCTTCAGCGGTTGCGGCTATCGGTGGCGTTTTCACCTGACGTCATCGGACGCCAGCTATAAGGACAGAGACCCATCGCCTTCGGCCTCACTTGGCAGCGGAGACGATAAGCGGCGAGCACCAACTCACTGTGTCGCTGCGTTTTGCTGCAGATTGCCTTCCACCGTCTGAACTTTGTGCCCTCAACCAGCTGAGTGCTTGAGCGTGACAAACGTTGGCTTGCCCTTACCGGCTAAAAGGGGCGGTTTCCTTCAGCGGTCGCGGCTACCGGTGGCGTTTTCACCTGACGTCATCGGTCGCCAGCTTTAAGGACAGAGACCCATCGCCTTCGGCCTCACTTTGCAGCGGAGACGATAACCGGCGAGCACCAACTTACTGTGTCGCTGCGTTTTGCTGCAGATTGCCTTCCACCGTCTGAAATTTGTGCCCTCAACCAGCTGACTGCATGAGCGTGGCAAACGTTGGCTTGCCCTTACCGGCTAAAAGGGGCGGTTTCCTTCAGCGGTTGCGGCTCTCGGTGGCGTTTTCAGCTGACGTCATCGGACGCCAGCTATAAGGAAAGAGACCCATCGCCTTCGGCCTCACTTGGCAGCGGAGACGATAAGCGGCGAGCACCAACTTACTGTGTCGCTGCGTTTTGCCGCAGATGGCCTTCCACAGTCTGAACTTTGTGCCCTCAACCAGCTGACTGCATGAGCGTGACAAACGTTGGCTTGCCCTTACCGGCTAGAAGGGGCGGTTTCCTTCAGTGGTTACGGCTATCGGTGGCGTTTTCACCTGACGTCATCGGACGCCAGCTATAAGGACAGAGACCCATCGCCTTCGGCCTCACTTGGCAGCGGAGACGATAAGCGGCGAGCATCAACTTACTGTGTCGCTGCGTTCTGCTGCAGATTGCCTTCCACCGTCTGAACTTTGTGCCCTCAACCAGCTGACTGCATGAGCGTGGAAAACGTTGGCTTGCCCTTACCGGCTAGAAGGGCGGTTTCCTTCAGCGGTTGCGGCTATCGGTGGCGTTTTCACCTGACGTCATCGGACGCCAGCTATAAGGACAGAGACCCATCGCCTTCCGCCTCACTTGGCAGCGGAGACGATAAGCGGCGAGCACCAACTTACTGTGTTGCTGCGTTTTGCTGCAGAGTGCCTTCCACCGCCTGAACTTTGTGCCCTCAACCTGCTGACTGCATGAGCGTGGAAAACGTTGGCTTGCCCGTAGCGGCTAAAAGGGGCGGTTTCCTTCAGCGGTTGCGGCTATCGGTGGCGTTTTCACCTGACGTCATCGGACGCCAGCTTTAAGGACAGAGACTCATCGCCTTCGGCCTCGCTTGGCAGCGGAGACGATAAGCGGCGAGCACCAACTTACTGTGTCGCTGCGTTTTGCTGCAGATTGCCTTCCATCGTCTGAACTTTGTGCCCTCAACCAGCTGACTGCATGAGCGTGGCAACCATTGGCTTTCCCTTACCGGCTAGAAGGGGCGGTTTCCTTCAGCGGTTGTGGCTATCGGTGGCGTTTTCACCTGACGTCATCGGACGCCAGCTTTAAGGACTGAGACCCATCGCCTTCGGCCTCACTTGGCAGCGGAGACGACAAGCGGCGAGCACCAACTTACTGTGGCGCTGCGTTTTGCTGCAGATTGCCTTCCACCGTCTGAACTTTGTGCCCTCAACCAGCTGACTGCATGAGCGTGGCAAACATTGGCTTTCCCTTACCAGCTAGAAGGGGTGGTTTCCTTCAGCGGTTGTGGCTATCGGTGGCGTTTTCACCTGACGTCATCGGTCGCCAGCTATAAGGACAGAGACCCATCGCGTTCGGCCTCACTTGGCAGCGGAGACGACAAGCGGCGAGCACCAACTTACTGTGTCGCTGCGTTTTGCTGCAGATTGCCTTCCACCGTCTGAACTTTGTGCCCTCAACCAGCTGACTGCATGAGCCTGGCAATCATTGGCTTTCCCTTATCGGCTAGAAGGGGCGGTTTCCTTCAGAGGTTGTGGCTATCGGTGGCGTTTTCACCTGACGTCATCGGACGCCAGCTATAAGGACAGAGACCCATCGCCTTCGGCCTCACTTGGCAGCGGAGACGATAAGCGGCGAGCACCAACTTACTGTGTCGCTGCGTTTTGCTTCAGATTGCCTTCCAGCGTCTGAACTTTGTGCCCTCAACCAGCTGACTGCATGAGCGTGGAAAACGCTGACTTGCCCTTACCGGCTAGAAGGGGCGGTTTCCTTCAGCGGTTGCGGCTATCGGTGGCGTTTTCACCTGACGGCATCGGACGCCAGCTGTAAGGATAGTGACCCATCGCCTTCGGCCTCACTTGGCAGCGGAGACGATAAGCGGAGAGCACCAACTTACTGTGTCGCTGCGTTTTGCTGCAGATTGCCTTCCACCGTCTGAACTTTGTGCCCTCAACCAGCTGACTGCATGAGCGTGGAAAACGTTGGCTTTCCCTTACCGGCTAAAAGGGGCGGTTTCCTTCAGCGGTTGCGGCTATCGGTTGCGTTTTCACCTGACGTCATCGGACGCCAGCCATAAGGACAGAGACCCATCGCCTTCGGCCTCACTTGGCAGCGGAGACGATAAGCGGCGAGCACCAACTTACTGTGTCACTGCGTTTTGCTGCAGATTGCCTTCCACCGTCTGAACTTCGTGTTGTCACCCAGCTGACTGCATGAGCGTGGCAAACGTTGGCTTGCCCTTACCAGCTAAAAGGGGCGGTTTCCTTCAGCGGTTGCGGCTATCGGTGGCGTTTTCACCTGAGGTCATCGCACGCCAGCTATAAGGACAGATACCCATCGCCTTCGGCCTCACTTGGCAGCGGAGACGATAAGCGGCGAGCACCAAATTACTGTGTCGCTGCGTTTTGCTGCAGATTGCCTTCCACCGTCTGAACTTTGTGCCCTCAACCAGCTGACTGCATGAGCGTGGCAAACGTTGGCTTGCCCTTACCGGTTAAAAGGGGCGGTTTCCTTCAGCGGTTGCGTCTATGGGCGGCGTTTTCACCTGACGTCATCGGACGCCAGCTATAAGGACAGAGACCCATCGCCTTCGGCCTCACTTGGCAGCGGAGACGATAAGCGGCGAGCACCAAATTACTGTGTCGCTGCGTTTTGCTGCAGATTGCCTTCCACCGTCTGAACTTTGTGCCCTCAACCAGCTGACTGCATGAGCGTGGAAAACGTTGGCTTTCCCTTACCGGCTAAAAGGGGCGGTTTCCTTCAGCGGTTGCGGCTATCGGTTGCGTTTTCACCTGACGTCATCGGACGCCAGCCATAAGGACAGAGATCCATCGCCTTCGGCCTCACTTGGCAGCGGAGACGATAAGCGGCGAGCACCAACTTACTGTGTCACTGCGTTTTGCTGCAGATTGCCTTCCACCGTCTGAACTTCGTGTTGTCACCCAGCTGACTGCATGAGCGTGGCAAACGTTGGCTTGCCCTTACCAGCTAAAAGGGGCGGTTTCCTTCAGCGGTTGCGGCTATCGGTGGCGTTTTCACCTGAGGTCATCGCACGCCAGCTATAAGGACAGATACCCATCGCCTTCGGCCTCACTTGGCAGCGGAGACGATAAGCGGCGAGCACCAAATTACTGTGTCGCTGCGTTTTGCTGCAGATTGCCTTCCACCGTCTGAACTTTGTGCCCTCAACCAGCTGACTGCATGAGCGTGGCAAACGTTGGCTTGCCCTTACCGGTTAAAAGGGGCGGTTTCCTTCAGCGGTTGCGTCTATGGGCGGCGTTTTCACCTGACGTCATCGGACGCCAGCTATAAGGACAGAGACCCATCGCCTTCGACCTCACTTGGCAGCGGAGACGATAAGCGGCGAGCACCAACTTACTGTGTCGCTGCGTTTTGCTGCAGATTGCCTTCCACCGTCTGAACTTTGTGCCCTCAACCAGCTGATTGCCTTCCACCGTCTGAACTTTGTGCCCTCAACCAGCTGACTGCATGAGCGTGGAAAACGTTGGCTTGCCCTCACCGGCTAAAAGGGGCGGTTTCCTTCAGTGGTTGCGGCTATCGGTGGCGTTTTCACCTGACGTAATCGGACGCCAGCTATAAGGACAGAGACCCATCGCCTTCGGCCTCACTTGGCAGCGGAGACGATAAGCGGCGAGCACCAACTTTCTGTGTCACTGCGTTTTGCTGCAGATTGCCTTCCACCGTCTGAACTTCGTGTTCTCACCCAGCTTACTGCATGAGCGTGGCAAACGTTGGCTTGCCCTTACCGGCCAGAAGGGGCGGTTTCCTTCGGCGGTTGCGGCTATCGGTGGCGTTTTCACCTGACGTCATCGCACGCCAGCTATAAGGACAGAGACCCATCGCCTTCGGCCTCACTTGGCAGCGGAGACGATAAGCGGCGAGCACCAACTTACTGTGTCACTGCGTTTTGCTGCAGATTGCCTTCCACCGTCTGAACTTCGTGTTGTCACCCAGCTGACTGCATGAGCGTGGAAAACGCTGACTTGCCCTTACCGGCTAGAAGGGGCGGTTTCCTTCAGCGGTTGCGGCTATCGGTGGCGTTTTCACCTGACGGCATCGGACGCCAGCTGTAAGGATAGTGACCCATCGCCTTCGGCCTCACTTGGCAGCGGAGACGATAAGCGGAGAGCACCAACTTACTGTGTCGCTGCGTTTTGCTGCAGATTGCCTTCCACCGTCTGAACTTTGTGCCCTCAACCAGCTGACTGCATGAGCGTGGAAAACGCTGACTTGCCCTTACCGGCTAGAAGGGGCGGTTTCCTTCAGCGGTTGCGGCTATCGGTGGCGTTTTCACCTGACGGCATCGGACGCCAGCTGTAAGGATAGTGACCCATCGCCTTCGGCCTCACTTGGCAGCGGAGACGATAAGCGGAGAGCACCAACTTACTGTGTCGCTGCGTTTTGCTGCAGATTGCCTTCCACCGTCTGAACTTTGTGCCCTCAACCAGCTGACTGCATGAGCGTGGAAAACGTTGGCTTTCCCTTACCGGCTAAAAGGGGCGGTTTCCTTCAGCGGTTGCGGCTATCGGTTGCGTTTTCACCTGACGTCATCGGACGCCAGCCATAAGGACAGAGACCCATCGCCTTCGGCCTCACTTGGCAGCGGAGACGATAAGCGGCGAGCACCAACTTACTGTGTCACTGCGTTTTGCTGCAGATTGCCTTCCACCGTCTGAACTTCGTGTTGTCACCCAGCTGACTGCATGAGCGTGGCAAACGTTGGCTTGCCCTTACCAGCTAAAAGGGGCGGTTTCCTTCAGCGGTTGCGGCTATCGGTGGCGTTTTCACCTGAGGTCATCGCACGCCAGCTATAAGGACAGATACCCATCGCCTTCGGCCTCACTTGGCAGCGGAGACGATAAGCGGCGAGCACCAAATTACTGTGTCGCTGCGTTTTGCTGCAGATTGCCTTCCACCGTCTGAACTTTGTGCCCTCAACCAGCTGACTGCATGAGCGTGGCAAACGTTGGCTTGCCCTTACCGGTTAAAAGGGGCGGTTTCCTTCAGCGGTTGCGTCTATGGGCGGCGTTTTCACCTGACGTCATCGGACGCCAGCTATAAGGACAGAGACCCATCGCCTTCGGCCTCACTTGGCAGCGGAGACGATAAGCGGCGAGCACCAAATTACTGTGTCGCTGCGTTTTGCTGCAGATTGCCTTCCACCGTCTGAACTTTGTGCCCTCAACCAGCTGACTGCATGAGCGTGGCAAACGTTGGCTTGCCCTTACCGGCTAAAAGGGGCGGTTTCCTTCAGCGGTTGCGGCTATCGGTGGCGTTTTCACCTGAGGTCATCGCACGCCAGCTATAAGGACAGATACCCATCGCCTTCGGCCTCACTTGGCAGCGGAGACGATAAGCGGCGAGCACCAAATTACTGTGTCGCTGCGTTTTGCTGCAGATTGCCTTCCACCGTCTGAACTTTGTGCCCTCAACCAGCTGACTGCATGAGCGTGGCAAACGTTGGCTTGCCCTTACCGGTTAAAAGGGGCGGTTTCCTTCAGCGGTTGCGTCTATGGGCGGCGTTTTCACCTGACGTCATCGGACGCCAGCTATAAGGACAGAGACCCATCGCCTTCGGCCTCACTTGGCAGCGGAGACGATAAGCGGCGAGCACCAACTTACTGTGTCGCTGCGTTTTGCTGCAGATTGCCTTCCACCGTCTGAACTTTGTGCCCTCAACCAGCTGACTGCATGAGCGTGGAAAACGTTGGCTTGCCCTTACCGGCTAAAAGGGGCGGTTTCCTTCAGTGGTTGCGGCTATCGGTGGCGTTTTCACCTGACGTAATCGGACGCCAGCTATAAGGACAGAGACCCATCCCCTTCGGACTCACTTGGCAGCGGAGACGATAAGCGGCGAGCACCAACTTTCTGTGTCACTGCGTTTTGCTGCAGATTGCCTTCCACCGTCTGAACTTCGTGTTCTCTCCCAGCTTACTGCATGAGCGTGGCAAACGTTGGCTTGCCCTTTCCGGCCAAAAGGGGCGGTTTCCTTCGGCGGTTGCGGCTATCGGTGGCGTTTTCACCTGACGTCATCGCACGCCAGCTATAAGGACAGAGACCCATCGCCTTCGGCCTCACTTGGCAGCGGAGACGATAAGCGGCGAGCACCAACTTACTGTCTCACTGCGTTTTGATGCAGATTGCCTTCCACCGTCTGAACTTCGTGTTGTCACCCAGCTGACTGCATGAGCGTGGCAAACGTTGGCTTGCCCTTACCGGCTAAAAGGGGCGGTTTCCTTCAGCGGTTGCGGCTATCGGTGGCGTTTTCACCTGAGGTCATCGCACGCCAGCTATAAGGACAGATACCCATCGCCTTCGGCCTCACTTGGCAGCGGAGACGATAAGCGGCGAGCACCAAATTACTGTGTCGCTGCGTTTTGCTGCAGATTGCCTTCCACCGTCTGAACTTTGTGCCCTCAACCAGCTGACTGCATGAGCGTGGCAAACGTTGGCTTGCCCTTACCGGTTAAAAGGGGCGGTTTCCTTCAGCGGTTGCGTCTATGGGCGGCGTTTTCACCTGACGTCATCGGACGCCAGCTATAAGGACAGAGACCCATCGCCTTCGGCCTCACTTGGCAGCGGAGACGATAAGCGGCGAGCACCAACTTACTGTGTCGCTGCGTTTTGCTGCAGATTGCCTTCCACCGTCTGAACTTTGTGCCCTCAACCAGCTGACTGCATGAGCGTGGAAAACGTTGGCTTGCCCTTACCGGCTAAAAGGGGCGGTTTCCTTCAGTGGTTGCGGCTATCGGTGGCGTTTTCACCTAACGTAATCGGACGCCAGCTATAAGGACAGAGACCCATCCCCTTCGGACTCACTTGGCAGCGGAGACGATAAGCGGCGAGCACCAACTTTCTGTGTCACTGCGTTTTGCTGTAGATTGCCTTCCACCGTCTGAACTTCGTGTTCTCTCCCAGCTTACTGCATGAGCGTGGCAAACGTTGGCTTGCCCTTACCGGCCAAAAGGGGCGGTTTCCTTCGGCGGTTGCGGCTATCGGTGGCGTTTTCACCTGACGTCATCGCACGCCAGCTATAAGGACAGAGACCCATCGCCTTCGGCCTCACTTGGCAGCGGAGACGATAAGCGGCGAGCACCAACTTACTGTGTCACTGCGTTTTGCTGCAGATTGCCTTCCACCGTCTGAACTTTGTGCCCTCAACCAGCTGACTGCATGAGCGTGGCAAACGTTGGCTTGCCCTTACCGGTTAAAAGGGGCGGTTTCCTTCAGCGGTTGCGTCTATGGGCGGCGTTTTCACCTGACGTCATCGGACGCCAGCTATAAGGACAGAGACGCATCGCCTTCGGCCTCACTTGGCAGCGGAGACGATAAGCGGCGAGCTCCAACTTACTGTGTCGCTGCGTTTTGCTGCAGATTGCCTTCCACCGTCTGAACTTTGTGCCCTCAACCAGATGACTGCATGAGCGTGGAAAACTTTGGCTTGCCCTTACCGGCTAGAAGGGGCGGTTTCCTTCAGCGGTTGCGGCTTTCGGTTGCGTTTTCACCTGACGTCATCGGAAGCCAGCTATAAGGACAGAGACCCATCGCCTTCGGCCTCACTTGGCAGCGGAGACGCTAAGCGGCGAGCACCAACTTACTGTGTCGCTGCGATTTGTTGCAGATTGCCTTCCACCGTCTGAACTTTGTGCCCTCAACCAGCTGACTGCATGAGCGTGGCAAACGTTGGCTTGCCCTTACCGGCTAAAAGGGGCGGTTTCCTTCAGCGGTTGCGGCTATCGGCGGCGTTTTCAGCTGACGTCATCGGACGCCAGCTATAAGGACAGAGACCCATCGCCTTCGGCCTCACTTGGCAGCGGAGACGATAAGCGGCGAGCACCAACTTACTGTGTCACTGCGTTTTGCTGCAGATTGCCTTCCACCGTCTGAACTTCGTGTTCTCACCCAGCTGACTGCATGAGCGTGGCAAACGTTGGCTTGCCCTTACCGGCTAAAATTGGCGGTTTCCTTCGGCGGTTGCGGCTATCGGTGGCGTTTTCACCTGACGTCATCGCACGCCAGCTATAAGGACAGAGACCCATCGCCTTCGGCCTCACTTGGCAGCGGAGACGATAAGCGGCGAGCACCAACTTACGGTGTCGCAGCGTTTTGCTGCAGATTGCCTTCCACCGTCTGAACTTTGTGCCCTCAACCAGCTGACTGCATGAGCGTGGCAAACGTTGGCTTGACTTACCGGTTAAAAGGGGCGGTTTCCTTCAGCGGTTGCGTCTATGGGCGGCGTTTTCACCTGACGTCATCGGACGCCAGCTATAAGGACAGAGACGCATCGCCTTCGGCCTCACTTGGCAGCGGAGACGAGAAGCGGCGAGCACCAACTTACTGAGTCGCTGCGTTTTGCTGCAGATTGCCTTCCACCGTCTGAACTTTGTGCCCTCAACCAGCTGACTGCATGAGCGTGGAAAACTTTGGCTTGCCCTTACCGGCTAGAAGGGGCGGTTTCCTTCAGCGGTTGCGGCTTTCGGTTGCGTTTTCACCTGACGTCATCAGAAGCCAGCTATAAGGACAGAGACCCATCGCCTTCGGCCTCACTTGGCAGCGGAGACGATAAGCGGCGAGCACCAACTTACTGAGTCGCTGCGTTTTGCTGCAGATTGCCTTCCACCGTCTGAACTTTGTGCCCTCAACCAGCTGACTGCATGAGCGTGGAAAACGTTGGCTTGCCCTTACCAGCTAAAAGGGGCGGTTTCCTTCAGTGGTTGCGGCTATCGGTGGCGTTTTCACCTGACGTAATCGGACGCCAGCTATAAGGACAGAGACCCATCGCCTTCGGCCTCAATTGGCAGCGGAGACGATAAGCGGCGAGCACCAACTTACTGTGTCGCTGCGTTTTGCTGCAGATTGCCTTCCACCGTCTGAAATTTGTGCCCTCAACCAGCTGACTGCATGAGCGTGGCAAACGTTGGCTTGCCCTTACCGGATAGAAGGGGCGGTTTCCTTCAACGGTTGCAGTTATCGGTGGCGTTTTCACCTGACGTCATCGGAAGCCAGCTATAAGGACAGTGACCCATCGCCTTCGACCTCACTTGGCAGCGGAGACCATAAGCGGCGAGCACCAACTTACTGTGTCGCTGCGTTTTGCTGCAGATGGCCTTCCACCGTCTGAACTTTGTGCCCTCAACCAGCTGACTGCATGAGCGTGACAAACGTTGGCTTGCCCTTACCGGCTAGAAGGGGCGGTTTCCTTCAGTGGTTACGGCTATCGGTGGCGTTTTCACCTGACGTCATCGGACGCCAGCTATAAGGACAGAGACCCATCGCCTTCGGCGTCACTTGGCAGCGGAGACGATAAGCGGCGAGCATCAACTTACTGTGTCGCTGCGTTTTGCTGCAGATTGCCTTCCACCGTCTGAACTTTGTGCCCTCAACCAGCTGACTGCATGAGCGTGGCAAACGTTGTCTTGCCCTTACCGGCTAAAAGGTGCGGTTTCCGTCAGCGGTTGCGGCTATCGGTGGCGTTTTCACATGATGTCATCGCACGCCAGCTGTAAGGACAGAGACCCATCGCCTTCGGCCTCACTTGGCAGCGGAGACGATAAGCGGCGAGCACCAACTTACTGTGTCGCTGCGTTTTGCTGCAGATTGCCTTCCACCGTCTGAACTTTGTGCCCTCAACCAGCTAACTGCATGAGTGCGGCAAACGTTGGCTAGCCCTCACCGTCTAAAAGGGGCGGTTTCCTTCAGCGGTTGCGGCTTTCGGTTGCGTTTTCACCTGACGTCATCGGAAGCCAGCTATAAGGACAGAGACCCATCGCCTTCGGCCTCACATGGCAGCGGAGACGATAAGCGGCGAGCACCAACTTACTGTGTCGCTGCGATTTGCTGCAGATTGCCTTCAACCGTCTGAACTTTGTGCCCTCAACCAGCTGACTGCATGAGCGTGGCAAACGTTGGCTAGCCCTCACCGTCTAAAAGGGGTGGTTTCCTTCAGCGGTTGCGGCTATCGGTGGCGTTTTGACCTGACGTCATCGGAAGCGAGCTATAAGGACAGAGACCCATCGCCTTCGGCCTCACTTTGCAGCGGAGACGATAAGCGGCGAGCACCAACTTACTGTGTCGCTGCGTTTTCCTGCAGATTGCCTTCCACCGTCTGAAATTTGTGCCCTCAACCAGCTGACTGCATGAGCGTGGAAAACGTTGGCTTGCCCTTACCGGCTAAAAGGGGCGGTTTCCTTCAGCGGCTGCGGCTATCGGTTGCGTTTTCACCTGACGTCATCGGACGCCAGCTATAAGGACAGAGACCCATCGCCTTCGGCCTCACTTGGCAGCGGAGACGATAAGCGGCGAGCAGCAACTTTCTGTGTCACTGCGTTTTGCTGCAGATTGCCTTCCACCGTCTAAACTTCGTGTTCTCACCCAGCTGACTGCATGAGCGTGGCAAACGTTGGCTTGCCCTTACCGGATAAAAGGGGCGGTTTCCTTCAGCGGTTGCGGCTATCGGTGGCGTTTTCACCTGAGGTCATCGCACGCCAGCTATAAGGACAGAGACGCATCGCCTTCGGCCTCACTTGGCAGCGGAGACGATAAGCGGCGAGCACCAACTTACTGAGTCGCTGCGTTTTGCTGCAGATTGCCTTCCACCGTCTGAACTTTGTGCCCTCAACCAGCTGACTGCATGAGCGTGGAAAACTTTGGCTTGCCCTTACCGGCTAGAAGGGGCGGTTTCCTTCAGCGGTTGCGGCTTTCGGTTGCGTTTTCACCTGACGTCATCGGAAGCCAGCTATAAGGACAGACACCCATCGCCTTCGGCCTCACTTGGCAGCGGAGACGATAAGCGGCGAGCACCAACTTTCTGTGTCGCTGCGTTTTGCTGCAGATTGCCTTCCACCGTCTGAACTTTGTGCCCTCAACCAGCTGACTGCATGAGCGTGGAAAACGTTGGCTTGCCCTTACCGGCTAAAAGGGGCGGTTTCCTTCAGTGGTTGCGGCTATCGGTGGCGTTTTCACCTGACGTAATCGGACGCCAGCTATAAGGACAGAGACCCATCGCCTTCGGCCTCAATTGGCAGCGGAGACGATAAGCGGCGAGCACCAACTTACTGTGTCGCTGCGTTTTGCTGCAGATTGCCTTCCACCGTCTGAAATTTGTGCCCTCAACCAGCTGACTGCATGAGCGTGGCAAACGTTGGCTTGCCCTTACCGGATAGAAGGGGCGGTTTCCTTCAACGGTTGCAGCTATCGGTGGCGTTTTCACCTGACGTCATCGGACGCCAGCTATAAGGACAGTGACCCATCGCCTTCGGCCTCACTTGGCAGCGGAGAGGATAAGCGGCGAGCACCAACTTACTGTGCCGCTGCGTTTTGCTGCAGATTGCCTTCAACCGTCTGAACTTTGTGCCCTCAACCAGCAGACTGCATGAGCGTGGCAAACGTTGGCTTGCCCTTACCGGCTAAAAGGGGCGGTTTCCTTCAGCGGTTGCGGGTATCGGCGGCGTTTTCAGCTGATGTCATCGGACGCCAGCTATAAGGAAAGAGACCCATCGCCTTCGGCCTCACTTGGCAGCGGAGACCATAAGCGGCGAGCACCAACTTCCTGTGTCGCTGCGTTTTGCTGCAGATTGCCTTCCACCGTCTGAACTTTGTGCCCTCAATCAGCTGACTGCATGAGCGTGGAAAACGTTGGCTTGCCCTTACCGGCTAAAAGGGGCGGTTTCCTTCAGCGGTTGCGGCTATCGGTGGCGTATTCACCTGACGTCATCGGACGCCAGCTATAAGGACAGAGACCCATCGCCTTCGGCCTCACTTGGCAGCGGAGACGATAAGCGGCGAGCACCAACTTACTGTGTCGCTGCGTTTTGCTGCAGATTGCCTTCCACCGTCTGAACTTTGTGCCCTCAACCAGCTGACTGCATGAGCGTGGCAAACGTTGGCTTGCCCTTACCGGCTAGAAGGGGCGGTTTCCTTCAGCGGTTGCGGCTATCAGTGGCGTTTTCACCTGACGTCATCGGACGCCAGCTATAAGGACAGCGACCCATCGCCTTCGGCCTCACTTGGCAGCGGAGACGATAAGCGGCGAGCACCAACTTACTGTGTCGCTGCGTTTTGCTGCAGATTGCCTTCCACCGTCTGAACTTTGTGCCCTAAACCAGCTAACTGCATGAGCGTGGAAAACGTTGGCTTGCCCTTACCGGCTAAAAGGGCCGGTTTCCTTCAGCGGTTGCGGCTATCGGTGGCGTTTTCACCTGACGTCATCGGACGCCAGCTATAAGGACAGAGACCCATCGCCTTCGGCCTCACTTGGCAGCGGAGACGATAAGCGGCGAGCACCAACTTACTGTGTCGCTGCGTTTTGCTGCAGATTGCCTTCCACCGTCTGAACTTTGTGCCCTCAACCAGCTGACTGCATGAGCGTGGGAAACGTTGGCTTGCCCTTAGCGGCTAAAAGGGGCGGTTTCCTTCAGTGGTTGCGGCTATCGGTGGCGTTTTCACCTGACGTAATCGGACGCCAGCTATAAGGACAGAGACCCATTGCTTTCGGCCTCACTTGGCAGCGGAGACGATAAGTGGCGAGCACCAACTTACTGTGTCGCTGCGTTTTGCTGCAGATTGCCTTCCACCGTCTGAACTTTGTGCCCTCAACCAGCTGACTGCATGAGCGTGGAAAACGTTGGCTTGCACTTACCGCCTAAAAGGGGCGGTTTCCTTCAGCGGTTGCGGCTATCGGTGGCGTTTTCACCTTACGTCATCGGACGCCAGCTATAAGGACTGAGACCCATCGCCTTCGGCATCACATGGCAGCGAAGACGATAAGCGGCGAGCACCAACTTACTGTGTCGCTGCGTTTTGCTGCAGATTGCCTTCCACCGTCTGAACTTTGTGCCCTCAACCAGCTGACTGCATGAGCGTGGAAAACGCTAACTTGCCCTTACCGGCTAGAAGGGGCAGTTTCCTTCAGCGGTTGCGGCTATCGGTGGCGTTTTCACCTGACGTCATCGGACGCCAGCTATAAGGAGAGAGACCCATCGCCTTCGGCCTCTCTTGGCAGCGGACACGATAAGCGGCGAGCACCAACTTACTGTGTCGCTGCGTTTTGCTGCAGATTGCCTTCCACCGTCTGAACTTTGTGCCCTTAACCAGCTGACTGCATGAGCGTGGCAAACGTTAGCTTGCCCTTACCGGCTAGAAGGAGCGGTTTTCTTCAGCGGTTGCGGCTATCGGTGGCGTTTTCACCTGACGTCATCGGACGCCAGCTACAAGGACAGAGACCCATCGCCTTCGGCCTCACTTGGCAGCGAAGTCGATAAGCGGCGAGCACCAACTTACTGTGTCGCTGCGTTTTGCTGCAGATTGCCTTCCACCGTCTGAACTTTGTGCCCTCAACCAGCTGACTGCATGAGCGTGGGAAACGTTGGCTTGCCCTTAGCGGCTAAAAGGGGCGGTTTCCTTCAGCGGTTGCGGCTATCGGTGGCGTTTTCACCTGACGTCATCGGACGCCAGCTATAAGGACAGAGACTCATCGCCTTCGGCTTCACTTGGCAGCGGAGACGATAAGCGGCAAAAACCAACTTACTGTGTCGCTGCGTTTTGCTGCAGATTGCCTTCCACCGTCTGAACTTTGTGCCCTCAACCAGCTGACTGCATGAGCGTGGCAAACATTGGCTTTCCCTTACCGGCTAGAAGGGGCGGTTTCCTTCAGCGGTTGTGGCTATCGGTGGCGTTTTCACCTGATGTCATCGGACGCCAGCTATAAGGACAGAGACCCATCGCCTTCGGCCTCACTTGGCAGAGGAGACGACAAGCGGCGAGCACCAACTTACTGTGTCGCTGCGTTTTGCTGCAGATTGCCTTCCACCGTCTGAACTTTGTGCCCTCAGCCAGCTGACTGCATTAGCGTGGAAAACGATGGCTTGCGCTTACCGGCTAAAAGGTGCGGTTTCCTTCAGCGGTTGCGGCTATCGGTGGCGTTTTCACCTGACGTCATCGGACGCCAGCTATAAGGACAGAGACCCATCGCCTTCGGCCTCACTTGGCAGCGGAGACGATAAGCGGCGAGCACCAACTCACTGTGTCGCTGCGTTTTGCTGCAGATTGCCTTCCACCGTCTGAACTTTGTGCCCTCAACCAGCTGAGTGCTTGAGCGTGACAAACGTTGGCTTGCCCTTACCGGCTAAAAGGGGCGGTTTCCTTCAGCGGTCGCGGCTACCGGTGGCGTTTTCACCTGACGTCATCGGTCGCCAGCTTTAAGGACAGAGACCCATCGCCTTCGGCCTCACTTTGCAGCGGAGACGATAACCGGCGAGCACCAACTTACTGTGTCGCTGCGTTTTGCTGCAGATTGCCTTCCACCGTCTGAAATTTGTGCCCTCAACCAGCTGACTGCATGAGCGTGGCAAACGTTGGCTTGCCCTTACCGGCTAAAAGGGGCGGTTTCCTTCAGCGGTTGCGGCTCTCGGTGGCGTTTTCAGCTGACGTCATCGGACGCCAGCTATAAGGAAAGAGACCCATCGCCTTCGGCCTCACTTGGCAGCGGAGACGATAAGCGGCGAGCACCAACTTACTGTGTCGCTGCGTTTTGCCGCAGATGGCCTTCCACAGTCTGAACTTTGTGCCCTCAACCAGCTGACTGCATGAGCGTGACAAACGTTGGCTTGCCCTTACCGGCTAGAAGGGGCGGTTTCCTTCAGTGGTTACGGCTATCGGTGGCGTTTTCACCTGACGTCATCGGACGCCAGCTATAAGGACAGAGACCCATCGCCTTCGGCCTCACTTGGCAGCGGAGACGATAAGCGGCGAGCATCAACTTACTGTGTCGCTGCGTTCTGCTGCAGATTGCCTTCCACCGTCTGAACTTTGTGCCCTCAACCAGCTGACTGCATGAGCGTGGAAAACGTTGGCTTGCCCTTACCGGCTAGAAGGGCGGTTTCCTTCAGCGGTTGCGGCTATCGGTGGCGTTTTCACCTGACGTCATCGGACGCCAGCTATAAGGACAGAGACCCATCGCCTTCCGCCTCACTTGGCAGCGGAGACGATAAGCGGCGAGCACCAACTTACTGTGTTGCTGCGTTTTGCTGCAGAGTGCCTTCCACCGCCTGAACTTTGTGCCCTCAACCTGCTGACTGCATGAGCGTGGAAAACGTTGGCTTGCCCGTAGCGGCTAAAAGGGGCGGTTTCCTTCAGCGGTTGCGGCTATCGGTGGCGTTTTCACCTGACGTCATCGGACGCCAGCTTTAAGGACAGAGACTCATCGCCTTCGGCCTCGCTTGGCAGCGGAGACGATAAGCGGCGAGCACCAACTTACTGTGTCGCTGCGTTTTGCTGCAGATTGCCTTCCATCGTCTGAACTTTGTGCCCTCAACCAGCTGACTGCATGAGCGTGGCAACCATTGGCTTTCCCTTACCGGCTAGAAGGGGCGGTTTCCTTCAGCGGTTGTGGCTATCGGTGGCGTTTTCACCTGACGTCATCGGACGCCAGCTTTAAAGACTGAGACCCATCGCCTTCGGCCTCACTTGGCAGCGGAGACGACAAGCGGCGAGCACCAACTTACTGTGGCGCTGCGTTTTGCTGCAGATTGCCTTCCACCGTCTGAACTTTGTGCCCTCAACCAGCTGACTGCATGAGCGTGGCAAACATTGGCTTTCCCTTACCAGCTAGAAGGGGTGGTTTCCTTCAGCGGTTGTGGCTATCGGTGGCGTTTTCACCTGACGTCATCGGTCGCCAGCTATAAGGACAGCGACCCATCGCGTTCGGCCTCACTTGGCAGCGGAGACGACAAGCGGCGAGCACCAACTTACTGTGTCGCTGCGTTTTGCTGCAGATTGCCTTCCACCGTCTGAACTTTGTGCCCTCAACCAGCTGACTGCATGAGCCTGGCAATCATTGGCTTTCCCTTATCGGCTAGAAGGGGCGGTTTCCTTCAGAGGTTGTGGCTATCGGTGGCGTTTTCACCTGACGTCATCGGACGCCAGCTATAAGGACAGAGACCCATCGCCTTCGGCCTCACTTGGCAGCGGAGACGATAAGCGGCGAGCACCAACTTACTGTGTCGCTGCGTTTTGCTTCAGATTGCCTTCCAGCGTCTGAACTTTGTGCCCTCAACCAGCTGACTGCATGAGCGTGGAAAACGCTGACTTGCCCTTACCGGCTAGAAGGGGCGGTTTCCTTCAGCGGTTGCGGCTATCGGTGGCGTTTTCACCTGACGGCATCGGACGCCAGCTGTAAGGATAGTGACCCATCGCCTTCGGCCTCACTTGGCAGCGGAGACGATAAGCGGAGAGCACCAACTTACTGTGTCGCTGCGTTTTGCTGCAGATTGCCTTCCACCGTCTGAACTTTGTGCCCTCAACCAGCTGACTGCATGAGCGTGGAAAACGTTGGCTTTCCCTTACCGGCTAAAAGGGGCGGTTTCCTTCAGCGGTTGCGGCTATCGGTTGCGTTTTCACCTGACGTCATCGGACGCCAGCCATAAGGACAGAGACCCATCGCCTTCGGCCTCACTTGGCAGCGGAGACGATAAGCGGCGAGCACCAACTTACTGTGTCACTGCGTTTTGCTGCAGATTGCCTTCCACCGTCTGAACTTCGTGTTGTCACCCAGCTGACTGCATGAGCGTGGCAAACGTTGGCTTGCCCTTACCAGCTAAAAGGGGCGGTTTCCTTCAGCGGTTGCGGCTATCGGTGGCGTTTTCACCTGAGGTCATCGCACGCCAGCTATAAGGACAGATACCCATCGCCTTCGGCCTCACTTGGCAGCGGAGACGATAAGCGGCGAGCACCAAATTACTGTGTCGCTGCGTTTTGCTGCAGATTGCCTTCCACCGTCTGAACTTTGTGCCCTCAACCAGCTGACTGCATGAGCGTGGCAAACGTTGGCTTGCCCTTACCGGTTAAAAGGGGCGGTTTCCTTCAGCGGTTGCGTCTATGGGCGGCGTTTTCACCTGACGTCATCGGACGCCAGCTATAAGGACAGAGACCCATCGCCTTCGGCCTCACTTGGCAGCGGAGACGATAAGCGGCGAGCACCAAATTACTGTGTCGCTGCGTTTTGCTGCAGATTGCCTTCCACCGTCTGAACTTTGTGCCCTCAACCAGCTGACTGCATGAGCGTGGAAAACGTTGGCTTTCCCTTACCGGCTAAAAGGGGCGGTTTCCTTCAGCGGTTGCGGCTATCGGTTGCGTTTTCACCTGACGTCATCGGACGCCAGCCATAAGGACAGAGACCCATCGCCTTCGGCCTCACTTGGCAGCGGAGACGATAAGCGGCGAGCACCAACTTACTGTGTCACTGCGTTTTGCTGCAGATTGCCTTCCACCGTCTGAACTTCGTGTTGTCACCCAGCTGACTGCATGAGCGTGGCAAACGTTGGCTTGCCCTTACCAGCTAAAAGGGGCGGTTTCCTTCAGCGGTTGCGGCTATCGGTGGCGTTTTCACCTGAGGTCATCGCACGCCAGCTATAAGGACAGATACCCATCGCCTTCGGCCTCACTTGGCAGCGGAGACGATAAGCGGCGAGCACCAAATTACTGTGTCGCTGCGTTTTGCTGCAGATTGCCTTCCACCGTCTGAACTTTGTGCCCTCAACCAGCTGACTGCATGAGCGTGGCAAACGTTGGCTTGCCCTTACCGGTTAAAAGGGGCGGTTTCCTTCAGCGGTTGCGTCTATGGGCGGCGTTTTCACCTGACGTCATCGGACGCCAGCTATAAGGACAGAGACCCATCGCCTTCGACCTCACTTGGCAGCGGAGACGATAAGCGGCGAGCACCAACTTACTGTGTCGCTGCGTTTTGCTGCAGATTGCCTTCCACCGTCTGAACTTTGTGCCCTCAACCAGCTGATTGCCTTCCACCGTCTGAACTTTGTGCCCTCAACCAGCTGACTGCATGAGCGTGGAAAACGTTGGCTTGCCCTCACCGGCTAAAAGGGGCGGTTTCCTTCAGTGGTTGCGGCTATCGGTGGCGTTTTCACCTGACGTAATCGGACGCCAGCTATAAGGACAGAGACCCATCGCCTTCGGCCTCACTTGGCAGCGGAGACGATAAGCGGCGAGCACCAACTTTCTGTGTCACTGCGTTTTGCTGCAGATTGCCTTCCACCGTCTGAACTTCGTGTTCTCACCCAGCTTACTGCATGAGCGTGGCAAACGTTGGCTTGCCCTTACCGGCCAAAAGGGGCGGTTTCCTTCGGCGGTTGCGGCTATCGGTGGCGTTTTCACCTGACGTCATCGCACGCCAGCTATAAGGACAGAGACCCATCGCCTTCGGCCTCACTTGGCAGCGGAGACGATAAGCGGCGAGCACCAACTTACTGTGTCACTGCGTTTTGCTGCAGATTGCCTTCCACCGTCTGAACTTCGTGTTGTCACCCAGCTGACTGCATGAGCGTGGAAAACGCTGACTTGCCCTTACCGGCTAGAAGGGGCGGTTTCCTTCAGCGGTTGCGGCTATCGGTGGCGTTTTCACCTGACGGCATCGGACGCCAGCTGTAAGGATAGTGACCCATCGCCTTCGGCCTCACTTGGCAGCGGAGACGATAAGCGGAGAGCACCAACTTACTGTGTCGCTGCGTTTTGCTGCAGATTGCCTTCCACCGTCTGAACTTTGTGCCCTCAACCAGCTGACTGCATGAGCGTGGAAAACGCTGACTTGCCCTTACCGGCTAGAAGGGGCGGTTTCCTTCAGCGGTTGCGGCTATCGGTGGCGTTTTCACCTGACGGCATCGGACGCCAGCTGTAAGGATAGTGACCCATCGCCTTCGGCCTCACTTGGCAGCGGAGACGATAAGCGGAGAGCACCAACTTACTGTGTCGCTGCGTTTTGCTGCAGATTGCCTTCCACCGTCTGAACTTTGTGCCCTCAACCAGCTGACTGCATGAGCGTGGAAAACGTTGGCTTTCCCTTACCGGCTAAAAGGGGCGGTTTCCTTCAGCGGTTGCGGCTATCGGTTGCGTTTTCACCTGACGTCATCGGACGCCAGCCATAAGGACAGAGACCCATCGCCTTCGGCCTCACTTGGCAGCGGAGACGATAAGCGGCGAGCACCAACTTACTGTGTCACTGCGTTTTGCTGCAGATTGCCTTCCACCGTCTGAACTTCGTGTTGTCACCCAGCTGACTGCATGAGCGTGGCAAACGTTGGCTTGCCCTTACCAGCTAAAAGGGGCGGTTTCCTTCAGCGGTTGCGGCTATCGGTGGCGTTTTCACCTGAGGTCATCGCACGCCAGCTATAAGGACAGATACCCATCGCCTTCGGCCTCACTTGGCAGCGGAGACGATAAGCGGCGAGCACCAAATTACTGTGTCGCTGCGTTTTGCTGCAGATTGCCTTCCACCGTCTGAACTTTGTGCCCTCAACCAGCTGACTGCATGAGCGTGGCAAACGTTGGCTTGCCCTTACCGGTTAAAAGGGGCGGTTTCCTTCAGCGGTTGCGTCTATGGGCGGCGTTTTCACCTGACGTCATCGGACGCCAGCTATAAGGACAGAGACCCATCGCCTTCGGCCTCACTTGGCAGCGGAGACGATAAGCGGCGAGCACCAAATTACTGTGTCGCTGCGTTTTGCTGCAGATTGCCTTCCACCGTCTGAACTTTGTGCCCTCAACCAGCTGACTGCATGAGCGTGGCAAACGTTGGCTTGCCCTTACCGGCTAAAAGGGGCGGTTTCCTTCAGCGGTTGCGGCTATCGGTGGCGTTTTCACCTGAGGTCATCGCACGCCAGCTATAAGGACAGATACCCATCGCCTTCGGCCTCACTTGGCAGCGGAGACGATAAGCGGCGAGCACCAAATTACTGTGTCGCTGCGTTTTGCTGCAGATTGCCTTCCACCGTCTGAACTTTGTGCCCTCAACCAGCTGACTGCATGAGCGTGGCAAACGTTGGCTTGCCCTTACCGGTTAAAAGGGGCGGTTTCCTTCAGCGGTTGCGTCTATGGGCGGCGTTTTCACCTGACGTCATCGGACGCCAGCTATAAGGACAGAGACCCATCGCCTTCGGCCTCACTTGGCAGCGGAGACGATAAGCGGCGAGCACCAACTTACTGTGTCGCTGCGTTTTGCTGCAGATTGCCTTCCACCGTCTGAACTTTGTGCCCTCAACCAGCTGACTGCATGAGCGTGGAAAACGTTGGCTTGCCCTTACCGGCTAAAAGGGGCGGTTTCCTTCAGTGGTTGCGGCTATCGGTGGCGTTTTCACCTGACGTAATCGGACGCCAGCTATAAGGACAGAGACCCATCCCCTTCGGACTCACTTGGCAGCGGAGACGATAAGCGGCGAGCACCAACTTTCTGTGTCACTGCGTTTTGCTGCAGATTGCCTTCCACCGTCTGAACTTCGTGTTCTCTCCCAGCTTACTGCATGAGCGTGGCAAACGTTGGCTTGCCCTTTCCGGCCAAAAGGGGCGGTTTCCTTCGGCGGTTGCGGCTATCGGTGGCGTTTTCACCTGACGTCATCGCACGCCAGCTATAAGGACAGAGACCCATCGCCTTCGGCCTCACTTGGCAGCGGAGACGATAAGCGGCGAGCACCAACTTACTGTCTCACTGCGTTTTGATGCAGATTGCCTTCCACCGTCTGAACTTCGTGTTGTCACCCAGCTGACTGCATGAGCGTGGCAAACGTTGGCTTGCCCTTACCGGCTAAAAGGGGCGGTTTCCTTCAGCGGTTGCGGCTATCGGTGGCGTTTTCACCTGAGGTCATCGCACGCCAGCTATAAGGACAGATACCCATCGCCTTCGGCCTCACTTGGCAGCGGAGACGATAAGCGGCGAGCACCAAATTACTGTGTCGCTGCGTTTTGCTGCAGATTGCCTTCCACCGTCTGAACTTTGTGCCCTCAACCAGCTGACTGCATGAGCGTGGCAAACGTTGGCTTGCCCTTACCGGTTAAAAGGGGCGGTTTCCTTCAGCGGTTGCGTCTATGGGCGGCGTTTTCACCTGACGTCATCGGACGCCAGCTATAAGGACAGAGACCCATCGCCTTCGGCCTCACTTGGCAGCGGAGACGATAAGCGGCGAGCACCAACTTACTGTGTCGCTGCGTTTTGCTGCAGATTGCCTTCCACCGTCTGAACTTTGTGCCCTCAACCAGCTGACTGCATGAGCGTGGAAAACGTTGGCTTGCCCTTACCGGCTAAAAGGGGCGGTTTCCTTCAGTGGTTGCGGCTATCGGTGGCGTTTTCACCTAACGTAATCGGACGCCAGCTATAAGGACAGAGACCCATCCCCTTCGGACTCACTTGGCAGCGGAGACGATAAGCGGCGAGCACCAACTTTCTGTGTCACTGCGTTTTGCTGTAGATTGCCTTCCACCGTCTGAACTTCGTGTTCTCTCCCAGCTTACTGCATGAGCGTGGTAAACGTTGGCTTGCCCTTACCGGCCAAAAGGGGCGGTTTCCTTCGGCGGTTGCGGCTATCGGTGGCGTTTTCACCTGACGTCATCGCACGCCAGCTATAAGGACAGAGACCCATCGCCTTCGGCCTCACTTGGCAGCGGAGACGATAAGCGGCGAGCACCAACTTACTGTGTCACTGCGTTTTGCTGCAGATTGCCTTCCACCGTCTGAACTTTGTGCCCTCAACCAGCTGACTGCATGAGCGTGGCAAACGTTGGCTTGCCCTTACCGGTTAAAAGGGGCGGTTTCCTTCAGCGGTTGCGTCTATGGGCGGCGTTTTCACCTGACGTCATCGGACGCCAGCTATAAGGACAGAGACGCATCGCCTTCGGCCTCACTTGGCAGCGGAGACGATAAGCGGCGAGCTCCAACTTACTGTGTCGCTGCGTTTTGCTGCAGATTGCCTTCCACCGTCTGAACTTTGTGCCCTCAACCAGATGACTGCATGAGCGTGGAAAACTTTGGCTTGCCCTTACCGGCTAGAAGGGGCGGTTTCCTTCAGCGGTTGCGGCTTTCGGTTGCGTTTTCACCTGACGTCATCGGAAGCCAGCTATAAGGACAGAGACCCATCGCCTTCGGCCTCACTTGGCAGCGGAGACGCTAAGCGGCGAGCACCAACTTACTGTGTCGCTGCGATTTGTTGCAGATTGCCTTCCACCGTCTGAACTTTGTGCCCTCAACCAGCTGACTGCATGAGCGTGGCAAACGTTGGCTTGCCCTTACCGGCTAAAAGGGGCGGTTTCCTTCAGCGGTTGCGGCTATCGGCGGCGTTTTCAGCTGACGTCATCGGACGCCAGCTATAAGGACAGAGACCCATCGCCTTCGGCCTCACTTGGCAGCGGAGACGATAAGCGGCGAGCACAAACTTACTGTGTCACTGCGTTTTGCTGCAGATTGCCTTCCACCGTCTGAACTTCGTGTTCTCACCCAGCTGACTGCATGAGCGTGGCAAACGTTGGCTTGCCCTTACCGGCTAAAATTGGCGGTTTCCTTCGGCGGTTGCGGCTATCGGTGGCGTTTTCACCTGACGTCATCGCACGCCAGCTATAAGGACAGAGACCCATCGCCTTCGGCCTCACTTGGCAGCGGAGACGATAAGCGGCGAGCACCAACTTACGGTGTCGCAGCGTTTTGCTGCAGATTGCCTTCCACCGTCTGAACTTTGTGCCCTCAACCAGCTGACTGCATGAGCGTGGCAAACGTTGGCTTGACTTACCGGTTAAAAGGGGCGGTTTCCTTCAGCGGTTGCGTCTATGGGCGGCGTTTTCACCTGACGTCATCGGACGCCAGCTATAAGGACAGAGACGCATCGCCTTCGGCCTCACTTGGCAGCGGAGACGAGAAGCGGCGAGCACCAACTTACTGAGTCGCTGCGTTTTGCTGCAGATTGCCTTCCACCGTCTGAACTTTGTGCCCTCAACCAGCTGACTGCATGAGCGTGGAAAACTTTGGCTTGCCCTTACCGGCTAGAAGGGGCGGTTTCCTTCAGCGGTTGCGGCTTTCGGTTGCGTTTTCACCTGACGTCATCAGAAGCCAGCTATAAGGACAGAGACCCATCGCCTTCGGCCTCACTTGGCAGCGGAGACGATAAGCGGCGAGCACCAACTTACTGAGTCGCTGCGTTTTGCTGCAGATTGCCTTCCACCGTCTGAACTTTGTGCCCTCAACCAGCTGACTGCATGAGCGTGGAAAACGTTGGCTTGCCCTTACCAGCTAAAAGGGGCGGTTTCCTTCAGTGGTTGCGGCTATCGGTGGCGTTTTCACCTGACGTAATCGGACGCCAGCTATAAGGACAGAGACCCATCGCCTTCGGCCTCAATTGGCAGCGGAGACGATAAGCGGCGAGCACCAACTTACTGTGTCGCTGCGTTTTGCTGCAGATTGCCTTCCACCGTCTGAAATTTGTGCCCTCAACCAGCTGACTGCATGAGCGTGGCAAACGTTGGCTTGCCCTTACCGGATAGAAGGGGCGGTTTCCTTCAACGGTTGCAGTTATCGGTGGCGTTTTCACCTGACGTCATCGGAAGCCAGCTATAAGGACAGTGACCCATCGCCTTCGACCTCACTTGGCAGCGGAGACCATAAGCGGCGAGCACCAACTTACTGTGTCGCTGCGTTTTGCTGCAGATGGCCTTCCACCGTCTGAACTTTGTGCCCTCAACCAGCTGACTGCATGAGCGTGACAAACGTTGGCTTGCCCTTACCGGCTAGAAGGGGCGGTTTCCTTCAGTGGTTACGGCTATCGGTGGCGTTTTCACCTGACGTCATCGGACGCCAGCTATAAGGACAGAGACCCATCGCCTTCGGCGTCACTTGGCAGCGGAGACGATAAGCGGCGAGCATCAACTTACTGTGTCGCTGCGTTTTGCTGCAGATTGCCTTCCACCGTCTGAACTTTGTGCCCTCAACCAGCTGACTGCATGAGCGTGGCAAACGTTGTCTTGCCCTTACCGGCTAAAAGGTGCGGTTTCCGTCAGCGGTTGCGGCTATCGGTGGCGTTTTCACATGATGTCATCGCACGCCAGCTGTAAGGACAGAGACCCATCGCCTTCGGCCTCACTTGGCAGCGGAGACGATAAGCGGCGAGCACCAACTTACTGTGTCGCTGCGTTTTGCTGCAGATTGCCTTCCACCGTCTGAACTTTGTGCCCTCAACCAGCTAACTGCATGAGTGCGGCAAACGTTGGCTAGCCCTCACCGTCTAAAAGGGGCGGTTTCCTTCAGCGGTTGCGGCTTTCGGTTGCGTTTTCACCTGACGTCATCGGAAGCCAGCTATAAGGACAGAGACCCATCGCCTTCGGCCTCACATGGCAGCGGAGACGATAAGCGGCGAGCACCAACTTACTGTGTCGCTGCGATTTGCTGCAGATTGCCTTCAACCGTCTGAACTTTGTGCCCTCAACCAGCTGACTGCATGAGCGTGGCAAACGTTGGCTAGCCCTCACCGTCTAAAAGGGGTGGTTTCCTTCAGCGGTTGCGGCTATCGGTGGCGTTTTGACCTGACGTCATCGGAAGCGAGCTATAAGGACAGAGACCCATCGCCTTCGGCCTCACTTTGCAGCGGAGACGATAAGCGGCGAGCACCAACTTACTGTGTCGCTGCGTTTTCCTGCAGATTGCCTTCCACCGTCTGAAATTTGTGCCCTCAACCAGCTGACTGCATGAGCGTGGAAAACGTTGGCTTGCCCTTACCGGCTAAAAGGGGCGGTTTCCTTCAGCGGCTGCGGCTATCGGTTGCGTTTTCACCTGACGTCATCGGACGCCAGCTATAAGGACAGAGACCCATCGCCTTCGGCCTCACTTGGCAGCGGAGACGATAAGCGGCGAGCAGCAACTTTCTGTGTCACTGCGTTTTGCTGCAGATTGCCTTCCACCGTCTAAACTTCGTGTTCTCACCCAGCTGACTGCATGAGCGTGGCAAACGTTGGCTTGCCCTTACCGGATAAAAGGGGCGGTTTCCTTCAGCGGTTGCGGCTATCGGTGGCGTTTTCACCTGAGGTCATCGCACGCCAGCTATAAGGACAGAGACGCATCGCCTTCGGCCTCACTTGGCAGCGGAGACGATAAGCGGCGAGCACCAACTTACTGAGTCGCTGCGTTTTGCTGCAGATTGCCTTCCACCGTCTGAACTTTGTGCCCTCAACCAGCTGACTGCATGAGCGTGGAAAACTTTGGCTTGCCCTTACCGGCTAGAAGGGGCGGTTTCCTTCAGCGGTTGCGGCTTTCGGTTGCGTTTTCACCTGACGTCATCGGAAGCCAGCTATAAGGACAGACACCCATCGCCTTCGGCCTCACTTGGCAGCGGAGACGATAAGCGGCGAGCACCAACTTTCTGTGTCGCTGCGTTTTGCTGCAGATTGCCTTCCACCGTCTGAACTTTGTGCCCTCAACCAGCTGACTGCATGAGCGTGGAAAACGTTGGCTTGCCCTAACCTGCTAAAAGGGGCGGTTTCCTTCAGTGGTTGCCGCTATCGGTGGCGTTTTCACCTGACGTAATCGGACGCCAGCTATAAGGACAGAGACCCATCGCCTTCGGCCTCAATTGGCAGCGGAGACGATAAGCGGCGAGCACCAACTTACTGTGTCGCTGCGTTTTGCTGCAGATTGCCTTCCACCGTCTGAAATTTGTGCCCTCAACCAGCTGACTGCATGAGCGTGGCAAACGTTGGCTTGCCCTTACCGGATAGAAGGGGCGGTTTCCTTCAACGGTTGCAGCTATCGGTGGCGTTTTCACCTGACGTCATCGGACGCCAGCTATAAGGACAGTGACCCATCGCCTTCGGCCTCACTTGGCAGCGGAGAGGATAAGCGGCGAGCACCAACTTACTGTGCCGCTGCGTTTTGCTGCAGATTGCCTTCAACCGTCTGAACTTTGTGCCCTCAACCAGCTGACTGCATGAGCGTGGCAAACGTTGGCTTGCCCTTACCGGCTAAAAGGGGCGGTTTCCTTCAGCGGTTGCGGGTATCGGCGGCGTTTTCAGCTGATGTCATCGGACGCCAGCTATAAGGAAAGAGACCCATCGCCTTCGGCCTCACTTGGCAGCGGAGACCATAAGCGGCGAGCACCAACTTCCTGTGTCGCTGCGTTTTGCTGCAGATTGCCTTCCACCGTCTGAACTTTGTGCCCTCAATCAGCTGACTGCATGAGCGTGGAAAACGTTGGCTTGCCCTTACCGGCTAAAAGGGGCGGTTTCCTTCAGCGGTTGCGGCTATCGGTGGCGTATTCACCTGACGTCATCGGACGCCAGCTATAAGGACAGAGACCCATCGCCTTCGGCCTCACTTGGCAGCGGAGACGATAAGCGGCGAGCACCAACTTACTGTGTCGCTGCGTTTTGCTGCAGATTGCCTTCCACCGTCTGAACTTTGTGCCCTCAACCAGCTGACTGCATGAGCGTGGCAAACGTTGGCTTGCCCTTACCGGCTAGAAGGGGCGGTTTCCTTCAGCGGTTGCGGCTATCAGTGGCGTTTTCACCTGACGTCATCGGACGCCAGCTATAAGGACAGCGACCCATCGCCTTCGGCCTCACTTGGCAGCGGAGACGATAAGCGGCGAGCACCAACTTACTGTGTCGCTGCGTTTTGCTGCAGATTGCCTTCCACCGTCTGAACTTTGTGCCCTAAACCAGCTAACTGCATGAGCGTGGAAAACGTTGGCTTGCCCTTACCGGCTAAAAGGGCCGGTTTCCTTCAGCGGTTGCGGCTATCGGTGGCGTTTTCACCTGACGTCATCGGACGCCAGCTATAAGGACAGAGACCCATCGCCTTCGGCCTCACTTGGCAGCGGAGACGATAAGCGGCGAGTACCAACTTACTGTGTCGCTGCGTTTTGCTGCAGATTGCCTTCCACCGTCTGAACTTTGTGCCCTCAACCAGCTGACTGCATGAGCGTGGGAAACGTTGGCTTGCCCTTAGCGGCTAAAAGGGGCGGTTTCCTTCAGTGGTTGCGGCTATCGGTGGCGTTTTCACCTGACGTAATCGGACGCCAGCTATAAGGACAGAGACCCATTGCTTTCGGCCTCACTTGGCAGCGGAGACGATAAGTGGCGAGCACCAACTTACTGTGTCGCTGCGTTTTGCTGCAGATTGCCTTCCACCGTCTGAACTTTGTGCCCTCAACCAGCTGACTGCATGAGCGTGGAAAACGTTGGCTTGCACTTACCGCCTAAAAGGGGCGGTTTCCTTCAGCGGTTGCGGCTATCGGTGGCGTTTTCACCTTACGTCATCGGACGCCAGCTATAAGGACTGAGACCCATCGCCTTCGGCATCACTTGGCAGCGAAGACGATAAGCGGCGAGCACCAACTTACTGTGTCGCTGCGTTTTGCTGCAGATTGCCTTCCACCGTCTGAACTTTGTGCCCTCAACCAGCTGACTGCATGAGCGTGGAAAACGCTAACTTGCCCTTACCGGCTAGAAGGGGCAGTTTCCTTCAGCGGTTGCGGCTATCGGTGGCGTTTTCACCTGACGTCATCGGACGCCAGCTATAAGGAGAGAGACCCATCGCCTTCGGCCTCTCTTGGCAGCGGACACGATAAGCGGCGAGCACCAACTTACTGTGTCGCTGCGTTTTGCTGCAGATTGCCTTCCACCGTCTGAACTTTGTGCCCTTAACCAGCTGACTGCATGAGCGTGGCAAACGTTAGCTTGCCCTTACCGGCTAGAAGGAGCGGTTTTCTTCAGCGGTTGCGGCTATCGGTGGCGTTTTCACCTGACGTCATCGGACGCCAGCTACAAGGACAGAGACCCATCGCCTTCGGCCTCACTTGGCAGCGAAGTCGATAAGCGGCGAGCACCAACTTACTGTGTCGCTGCGTTTTGCTGCAGATTGCCTTCCACCGTCTGAACTTTGTGCCCTCAACCAGCTGACTGCATGAGCGTGGGAAACGTTGGCTTGCCCTTAGCGGCTAAAAGGGGCGGTTTCCTTCAGCGGTTGCGGCTATCGGTGGCGTTTTCACCTGACGTCATCGGACGCCAGCTATAAGGACAGAGACTCATCGCCTTCGGCTTCACTTGGCAGCGGAGACGATAAGCGGCAAAAACCAACTTACTGTGTCGCTGCGTTTTGCTGCAGATTGCCTTCCACCGTCTGAACTTTGTGCCCTCAACCAGCTGACTGCATGAGCGTGGCAAACATTGGCTTTCCCTTACCGGCTAGAAGGGGCGGTTTCCTTCAGCGGTTGTGGCTATCGGTGGCGTTTTCACCTGATGTCATCGGACGCCAGCTATAAGGACAGAGACCCATCGCCTTCGGCCTCACTTGGCAGAGGAGACGACAAGCGGCGAGCACCAACTTACTGTGTCGCTGCGTTTTGCTGCAGATTGCCTTCCACCGTCTGAACTTTGTGGCCTCAACCAGCTGAGAGCATGAGCGTGGAAAACGCTGGCTTGCCCTTACCGGCTAGAAGGGGCGGTTTCCATCAATGGTTGCGGCTATCGGTGGCGTTTTCACCTGACGTCATCGGACGCCAGCTATAAGGACAGAGACCCATCGCCTTCGACCTCACTTGGCAGCGGAGACGATAAGCGGCGAGCACCAACTTACTGTGTCGCTGCGTTTTGCTGCAGATTGCCTTCCACCGTCTGAACTTTGTGCCCTCAACCAGCTGATTGCCTTCCACCGTCTGAACTTTGTGCCCTCAACCAGCTGACTGCATGAGCGTGGAAAACGTTGGCTTGCCCTTACCGGCTAAAAGGGGCGTTTTCGTTCAGTGGTTGCGGCTATCGGTGGCGTTTTCACCTGACGTCATCGGACGCCAGCTATAAGGACAGAGACCCATCGCCTTCGGCCTCACTTGGCAGCGGAGACGATAAGCGGCGAGCACCAACTTACTGTGTCGCTGCGTTTTGCTGCAGATTGCCTTCCACCTTCTGAATTTTGGGCCCTCAACTAGCTGACTGCATGAGCGTGGCAAACATTGGCTTGCCCTTACCGGTTAGAAGGGGCGGTTTCTTTCAGCGGTTGTGGCTATCGGTGGCGTTTTCACCTGACGACGTCGGACGCCAGCTTTAAGGACAGAGACCCATCGCCTTCGGCCTCACTTGGAAGCGGAAACGATAAGCGGCGAGCACCAACTTACTGTGTCGCTGCGTTTTGCTGCAGATTGCCTTCCACCGTCAGAACTTTGTGCCCTCAACCAGCTGTCTGCATGAGCGTGGCAAACGTTGGCTTGCACTTACCGGCTAAAAGGGGCGGTTTCCTTCAGCGGTTGCGGCTATCGGTGGCGTTTTCACCTGACGTCATCGGACGCCAGCTATAAGGACAGAGACCCATCGCCTTCAGCCTCACTTGGCAGCGAAGACGATAAACGGCGAGCACCAACTTACTGTGTCGGTGCGTTTTGCTGCAGATTGCCTTCCACCGTCTGAACTTTGTGCCCTCAACCAGCTGACTGCATGAGCGTGGAAAACGTTGGCTTGCACTTACCGGCTAAAAGGGGCGGTTTCCTTCTGCGGTTGCGGCTATCGGTGGCGTTTTCACCTGACGTCATCGGATGCCAGCTATAAGGACAGAGACTCATCGCCTTCGGCCTCACTTGGCAGCGGAGACGATAAGCGGCCAAAACCAACTTACTGTGTCGCTGCGTTTTGCTGCAGATTGCCTTCCACCGTCTGAACTTTGTGCCCTCAACCAGCTGACTGCATGAGCGTGGCAAACATTGGCTTTCCCTTACCGGCTAGAAGGGTCGGTTTCCTTCAGCGGTTGTGGCTATCGGTGGCGTTTTCACCTGATGTCATCGGACGCCAGCTATCAGGACAGAGACCCATCGCCTTCGGCCTCACTTGGCAGAGGAGACGACAAGCGGCGAGCACCAACTTACTGTGTCGCTGCGTTTTGCTGCAGATTGCCTTCCACCGTCTGAACTTTGTGCCCTCAACCAGCTAACTGCATGAGCGTGGCAAACGTTGGCTAGCCCTCACCGTCTAAAAGGGGCGGTTTCCTTCAGCGGTTGCGGCTTTCGGTTGCGTTTTCACCTGACGTCATCGGAAGCCAGCTATAAGGACAGAGACCCATCGCCTTCGGCCTCACATGGCAGCGGAGACGATAAGCGGCGAGCACCAACTTACTGTGTCGCTGCGATTTGCTGCAGATTGCCTTCAACCGTCTCAACTTTGTGCCCTCAACCAGCTGACTGCATGAGCGTGGCAAACGTTGGCTAGCCCTCACCGTCTAAAAGGGGTGGTTTCCTTCAGCGGTTGCGGCTATCGGTGGCGTTTTGACCTGACGTCATCGGAAGCGAGCTATAAGGACAGAGACCCATCGCATTCGGCCTCACTTTGCAGCGGAGACGATAAGCGGCGAGCACCAACTTACTGTGTCGCTGCGTTTTGCTGCAGATTGCCTTGAACCGTCTGAAATTTGTGCCCTCAACCAGCTGACTGCATGAGCGTGGAAAACGTTGGCTTGCCCTTACCGGCTAAAAGGGGCGGTTTCCTTCAGCGGCTGCGGCTATCGGTTGCGTTTTCACCTGACGTCATCGGACGCCAGCTATAAGGACAGAGACCCATCGCCTTCGGCCTCACTTGGCAGCGGAGACGATAAGCGGCGAGCACCAACTTACTGAGTCACTGCGTTTTGCTGCAGATTGCCTTCCACCGTCTAAACTTCGTGTTCTCACCCAGCTGACTGCATGAGCGTGGCAAACGTTGGCTTGCCCTTACCGGATAAAAGGGGCGGTTTCCTTCAGCGGTTGCGGCTATCGGTGGCGTTTTCACCTGAGGTCATCGCACGCCAGCTATAAGGACAGAGACGCATCGCCTTCGGCCTCACTTGGCAGCGGAGACGATAAGCGGCGAGCACCAACTTACTGAGTCGCTGCGTTTTGCTGCAGATTGCCTTCCACCGTCTGAACTTTGTGCCCTCAACCAGCTGACTGCTTGAGCGTGGAAAACTTTGGCTTGCCCTTACCGGCTAGAAGGGGCGGTTTCCTTCAGCGGTTGCGGCTTTCGGTTGCGTTTTCACCTGACGTCATCGGAAGCCAGCTTTAAGGACAGAGACCCATCGCCTTCGGCCTCACTTGGCAGCGGAGACGATAAGCGGCGAGCACCAACTTTCTGTGTCGCTGCGTTTTGCTGCAGATTGCCTTCCACCGTCTGAACTTTGTGCCCTCAACCAGCTGACTGCATGAGCGTGGAAAACGTTGGCTTGCCCTTACCGGCTAAAAGGGGCGGTTTCCTTCAGTGGTGGCGGCTATCGGTGGCGTTTTCACCTGACGTAATCGGACGCCAGCTATAAGGACAGAGACCCATCGCCTTCGGCCTCAATTGGCAGCGGAGACGATAAGCGGCGAGCACCAACTTACTGTGTCGCTGCGTTTTGCTGCAGATTGCCTTCCACCGTCTGAAATTTGTGCCCTCAACCAGCTGACTGCATGAGCGTGGCAAACGTTGGCTTGCCCTTACCGGATAGAAGGGGCGGTTTCCTTCAACGGTTGCAGCTATCGGTGGCGTTTTCACCTGACGTCATCGGAAGCCAGCTATAAGGACAGTGACCCATCGCCTTCGGCCTCACTTGGCAGCGGAGAGGATAAGCGGCGAGCACCAACTTACTGTGCCGCTGCGTTTTGCTGCAGATTGCCTTCAACCGTCTGAACTTTGTGCCCTCAACCAGCTGACTGCATGAGCGTGGCAAACGTTGGCTTGCCCTTACCGGCTAAAAGGGGCGGTTTCCTTCAGCGGTTGCGGCTATCGGCGGCGTTTTCAGCTGATGTCATCGGACGCCAGCTATAAGGAAAGAGACCCATCGCCTTCGGCCTCACTTGGCAGCGGAGACCATAAGCGGCGAGCACCAACTTCCTGTGTCGCTGCGTTTTGCTGCAGATTGCCTTCCACCGTCTGAACTTTGTGCCCTCAATCAGCTGACTGCATGAGCGTGGAAAACGTTGGCTTGCCCTTACCGGCTAAAAGGGGCGGTTTCCTTCAGCGGTTGCGGCTATCGGTTGCGTTTTCACCTGACGTCACCTTGCGTATGGCACTCCACCTTGCAAGAGTGCGCAACGAGCGGCGCCGCGTCTTTATACCGGCTGCAGAAACAATTGCTTAAAGAAATAGCTCTCCCTTCTCGCCGACCGATCAGCGATTCATCGGTTTCGATCGCCGAGAAGGAGAACGCTGGCCCAGAACGAAATGTCACCCGCGTCGGCGCTCGCTGCACACTCCTGCAAGGCGGAGTGCTATACGCAATAGCTGCGTCACACGTCGGAGGTACATCACGGTGGGAGCCGCTGTCTCGCATGCGTAATTAAACGAACTAAAACGAAAGAGATATATATATATATATATATATATATATATATATATATATATATATATATATATATATATATATATATATATAATTAAAGTATATATATATATATAGATTTAAGAGAAGTGCTTACTTCCCTTAAATCTTTATTCTGCGGAGCCAACGCAACCTACGTTCGTAACATATATATATATATATATATATATATATATATATATATATATATATATATATACACTTTAATTTCAACCAATAAAAAGGGTGTTTAATGAACTTTAGTTAATTCCTGAATTTACAGAGATCATTCTTACCCCAATGTGTATCCGCCTGGACGCCTTACCAACGTGCAAAAACAGGATTAGCGTACGGTGTTTCACATTTTTAAAAAATATCACTAAAGTGTAATTTTGAACACGCTGTATATGAAGAACGCCTGAGGAAATTGAACGATAACAGGTAAGCAGCTAAGGTATTTAAAACCTATACAGAAAGAGCGTTGACACACAGTGGCGGAAAAGAACTAGGAAGAAAGAGAGAGAGAGAGAATCGAAAAACAGAGATTTTAGCCCACGTTTAGAGATCGCTGGCATGCTACTCTGCTCGGGGAAGGGAATTTGGGAGGTAAAGGCAGAAGGGGAGGAGATCGAGAAAGGTTAAATTAGAGAGAAAAAAAAGGGGAGGGGAGAACAAAAACAGTGGCCATTAAACGCATACTAAGGGCCATCGGCGAGAAATGATGTAACATATGAAATGATGGCGCGCAAAGTCTGATAAATGGCCTAAAAAAACTCTGCGAGAAAAATGCGTGAAAGCAAAGTGCTAGATGAAATCAGATCTTGTCGAGATGTCCAATTTCCTTTAAGCACGCAAACAAAAAGTTCATTACATGTCTCTGTGGCCTAAAGCAGCTTAAGGTGTCTAAAACACTGTCCACTGTTAGGGGCACTGGGGAGAGCTTTCCCACGCACGGCTCATAGTAAACACGCTCGTCAGTATACGCAGGGCACTCAAGCAAGACACGTTCGACAGATTCGATCGAGCCGCAGTTGTCACAAAGCGGACTGTTCGTTTGACTGAAACGGTATCGCAAGCCGTTCGTAGACGCAGTGTTGAGGCGAAGTAGGCGATATAGTGTTTCCAGGTGGCGAGGAATTCTAGGCGGTAGGCTTGATCTCAGATGTGGGTCGATGGAGTTGAGAAACTGATAGTGATGTGTCGGCAAGCTCCAGAGCCGATACATTTCTTCTAAAGCAAATCTTTTAGCCATTTGGGACGCATCAGATTTTGTGAAGAAGGTCCGAATGTATCGCCGATGTTGGTGGCCTTTACAAGCCGCTTCATCTGCTCTTCCATTGGCCAGAATGCCACAGTGTGCTGGTATACACTGAAATGCTATGGCCCGCGACAATAGCCATATGATGCAGACACCCGATCTCAAGGGAAATAGGCTGATGATTGGTGTTCTTCAGCGGGTTGGTCAGTATCGGCAGGGATGCTTTTGAGTCCGTGAAGATAACCCATCGGCTGTGGGATCGGCGCAGGGTAGACGAAACAGCTTCTTTAATGCCGTGAAGCTCAGCTGTCGTAGAGGAAGTCTTCTGCTGTAGCCGCTAAGAAACGGCATGGATTGCTGAGGGCACATAAAGGCAACAGGGAGGGGTTTCTTGAGTAGTTGAACCGTCGGTAAAGACGTGAGTGTGCTGCGTATATTCATCATAACCATCATTTATTGACCCTTAAAGACCCTGGGGGTCGGGACATTACATAAGGAGGAGGCGTTACAACACAAGAATACAACAGGTCACAATCAGCGCCATATACATATGCTGGCAGGATATAAAGAGAAAATGTACATAAACCCATCAGAGGGAGTGGCCAAACATATATAGAACGGTAGTAAAACGCAAAGGGAAGAATAATAAACATCAGGTTTTTAAGTGTGACAGCAGAAATAGGCGGAACTTACACGGATCACGTTCGATGACAATGCATTCGGGTAAAGAATTCCATTATTCAATGGAAACAGGTAGAGATGGCTTGCTAGGTGCGTTAGTGGAGCCGTGCACGCGTAGAACGCTCATGGAGTTGAAGAGATCGCGTGAAGTTCTGAGGAGCGGAAGCAGATTTGAGTCCCGAAGTGAAGGAAAACAATGGTATAGTTTGTCGAATAAAGACAAGCGGGCAATTTTCCGCCTGTGCACCAGAGGCTGACGATATATATATATATATATATATATATATATATATATATATATATATATATATATATATATATATATATATATATATATATATATATATATATATATATATATGACGAGAGTGGGTGTGATAGTCGGATGAAATAAAGCGGGCTGCACGGTTTTGAATAGCTTCTAGAGTGTCAATTACGTAACCTTGGTGTGGGTTCCAAACATCGGAGGCGTATTCTAGTTTAGTGTGGACGAAATTATTGCAGGCTAGTTTTCGGATGGAATGTGGGGAAGAACCGAAGTGTCATCTGATAAATCCGAGTGATTTCGAAGCATCAGCTGTCAGCTTCGTAATGTGCTGGGACCACGTGAGGGTGTTGTTGAAACGATTTCCGAGATACCGGTATGAAACGACTTGTGAAAGGGTGGTTGACTTTAGTGAATACGCGTAGTGGACCTTAGTGCGCTTGCGAGTTACCTGCATTTATTTACACTTGGAAACGCTTAGCTGCATTAGCCACGTGGAACAGCAGTCCTCAATTCTGCTGAAGTCATTTTGAAGGACTAGCTGAAATCGGTAGTGAAATGATAAAGTTGGGTTTCGCATGAATGACCGGATCTGAAACCATGCTGACTGGGGGAAAAGAAGCAGTTGTAATCTAAATGAGAGGCCACGTGTGAACATATAATGTGATCTAGTTGCTTGCAGGCAATGCATGTTAAAGAAATCGGATGGTAGTTAGAAGGATCGGACCGGTTACCTGCTTTAAAAACCGGAACTACCCGACTCATCTCCCAGTCATCTGGAATTGAACTTGCAGAAATTGATCGGTCGAATATTTTCAAGCACTGGCTTGAGCTATCCTTGGCGCGTTTCAGTATCTTTGAAGGTATACTATCTGGTCCTGGGGCGCTTGAGACCTTAAGCTTAGCAATGAGATTTGCAGTACCGTTGGCAGTGACAGTAACAGGCGGCATTTGAGAAAATAGAAGCTCTTTTAAGGGAGGGATATTTAAGGAAGGTTCATTAATAAAAACAGAGGTAAAGTATGAGTTCATTACCGCACTGCGTTGGTCTGATGGAACCTCAGAACCATCACTTTCAACTAATGAGATATTGCGTGATGACCTGTCACTTGGACTAAGAAGTTTCCAGAATTTTGGGGGGTTGGAGTGAATGATGCTTTGCAGATCATGATGATAAAATTTCCCTTTTTTTATTGTCGAAGAAGTTTATTGTCGAAGAAGTCGAAGAAGAAGTCGAACCTTTCCCACTGTTGTGGGCTTCCTCAGTGCTTTGCTACACAGAAGAGGCGTTTCTTCTGCCTTGAAAGTTTCCTGAGTGCATTAGAAAACGACGGTTTGCTTGCGTTGCCTCGAATGCATACAAGGGGAACGTATATATCGGTTAGTGATAAGAATTTTCTTTTGAATAGCAACCAATTATCATTAACTGTTCTTGCTGCGGAGCACATACGGAAATGATTGAGGAAGTTATCTAACCCTGAGATAATACTTGTAACGTTGAACGTTGGCCTTGTTAGAGTCGCGAATTTACTTGAATGGTGGTTGACGAGCAGCGACGGGCACAGATAAGTTGAACAATAACGTGCAATGATCGCTCAAGCCAGCAATGCACGATAATGACTGGATAGATTCGAGGTCAAAAGCAAGAACAAGGTCAAGAGTTTTGTTGTGCCAAGTTGGTACGTCAACTTTTTGAGTAAGGTTGAGGGTAAGCACTACATCCGAAAGCTGCTTTGATTGGGCGCTATGTGCGGATAAGTCTGGTCAGTTAATGTCAGGGAAGTTGAAGTCGCCGCAAAGTAAATAACTTGCACGGAGAAAACGGGCCTTGAGGCCCAGTAGTATTGAATGCAGCTCGTCAAGGAATGATGTCTCGCAGTTAGGAGGACGGTAGCGTGCAAGTAAAATGATTGTATTAGAAAGAAGCGATAACTTTATAGCAACAATTTCATGATTGCTGGTCGGCAAAAGGGAGACGGCACATTATATTTCACAAAAACAACTACACCGCACCACCCCCCTTCCTCCCCACTGTGTCACGCCTGTAGACCGTAAACGATGATACATCATGCAGAAGCTCGTCATTCGAGACTTCCGAGGTTAGCCATTACTCAGTAATTAAAGCTATATCTGTACCGCTATCATTTAGGAAGGCTTCTACAGCGTTTTTCTTGGGCAGATAGCTGCGAATGTTCGCTACTAGAACGGCTAATGGCTTATAAGTCGGTGCGAAGTAACTGACGCGTGGAAACTGCGGCGGGTGGTGTGGTGGCGGCCTGCAAGCGGGCGACAATCACTATAATTGCACTTCCTCGGAAGAATTCGTATTTGCATTATATATGAATTGCACTTTCCTGGCTGTTCGCACACGTGCAGAATAATCATCACGAAGAGCATTAGACGAATCTTTGAGCTGCGGTCTTTCAGACAGAATCTTCGATTTCTCCTTGAAACACGCAAATTTTACAATTATTGGGCAATTTTTTTCTGACTGGAAGCGCCCTAGCATGTGTGCTCGTTCAATATCATCAAGATTCACGGTAACTCCAAGTTTTTCTGAGCAAAACGAAATAATTTGAGACTCAGACTCAGGCCACGTTTCCACATTAGCATTGTTAATTCCAAAAAAAAAGCTAATTGGATCGACGGAGGCGATTTTCTGTATCATCACATTTGTCGGTAAGAACCTAACTTCGGCTGAAATTATCTCCATACTGGTTTTCAACATGCCAGAAGAGTCCGGGTAGCTCAGCTGACTATTCTTGACAACTTTTTCCAGGGCGTCGACATGTGAAGGCAGCCGGCCGACCATACCTTCTGTGTTAGTTTGAGCAGAGCGGATTAGCGAGAGTTCGGCACGAACCGTATTTTGGGACAGTTATAAGCGAGCGAGAGTCTGCGAAATGGATTCATGAGATGCAGGTGGGTCGGCGTTATGAGGTCCCGGATTTAGTTCTACTTCTCCCGACAAGGCAAGCAAGAGGCACACCAGATGAGCATTGAGGAAAAAGTTGCATGACAAGCCCAATAGTCTCCGGAAACAATCAAGCAGGCCATTGGGGCCCGACACTGCGATCAGAAAGGGATTACTAGTGCGGAAACAACTAGCATACGGGAGGTAAATAACCTGCGCAAAAAGGGGCGGTTTCATGACCATGTTCTTCGCAGCGGCGTGCAACGACTGGCTCCAGAAGGGGGGGGGGGAGGTATTTGTAGGCAACGCGAAGCTCCTGTGGTGACAGTACTGCGTGGTTGCCAGGCTTAGAACTCGACTGTGACTGGATGCGGCCGAATCGGCGCTTCTTACGCTGCTGGGTCGATGATCACGGAAAGCTGCGGAGCAGCCTCACCGGTTTGACGAGCGGTGGCGGGGTAGATGAGGAGGCCCAGTCGGGGAAGTGCATGGTAGATGCAATGGCCAAAGCCCAGGAGGTGGTGGGGGGCAGCATGGATGGCGAACACCTTGTCGTTATCCATGCTGGCCTCAACTATGTGCTCAAGGGGAGGAGCCAGAATCTAGAGAAGCAGTTAGAAGTGGGGATGCGTAGGCTTAGAGAGGCCTCTGAGAGTGTGCATGGGACCATATGCACAATCCCAGAGGTCCAGAGGCAGGCTAGCGAAACGGAAAGGAGGATCGTTGAGGCTAACCGTGCAATTAGGTTAATGAGTCGACGACTAAGATACGGGGTAATGGAAGTTAACAGAGAAGTGTACGAGGCCAGGCTCGACTCTTTTGCACAGGATGGCATTCACTACGGTTGTGCCACTGGAAAGAGGGTGGGTAGTAGGATAGGTCGCCAGGCAACAGCTTTTTTTGGGGGACCTAGAGCTCTGAGGGAACCAGTGTAGAGAAGGAAGAACCAAGATCAAAGGAACGACGGAACCATAGGAGAAGAAACAGACACGAGCGCCAGGCCCAGTTAATTCAGAAATATGTTTCATTAACATGCAAGGTGGCAGGAATATACTGAAAAAGGAGGAAATAGAAGAACAGTTAAGGCAGGAGGAATTAATGGTATATGGTTTAGTGGAAACGCATCTTAGAGACATGGAGCATCCACCCTACAAGCCCGACTACGCATGAGAATATTGCAATAGAACAGAGGGCAGCAGAAAGGGGGGTGGAATTGGGGCATTCATTCATAAAAGTAAGAATTCCAAATTGTTAAACTGGGATGCAAGGAACATTTATGGCTAAAAGAAAAAGTGGCAGGGGAGCAAACACTCCTTGGCTATGTATACGTGTGGACAGGAGCTAATGCCATAGAGGAAAACAGGAAAATGTTAGAATGTATTGCAATTGACATTGATGAGCTAGGAGGACAGGGCGAGATATATAATTATAATAGGCGACATGAATGCACACATAGAAGACCTGGATGGGTACACGGATTCGACGGGAAGCATGCTGCAGGACATGTGTGAACGGTATGATTTAGTTGTTTGTAAAAGCACCGAGAAGTCTGAAGGGCTCATAACATGGGAGGCGGGACGTGTGCACTCGACGATAGATTATGCACTAATGTCACATAGGATGTATAATAGATTAGGAGTAATGAACATAGATGAAGATAGTTCCAGAGGTCTAGGTAGTGACCACAAGCGTATCAAGTTGAGCTTCAGAAGAAAAAGCAATGTAGGAATGAATTGAGATGAGCAATCAGGGGGGAATTTTTACTCAGAAAAGCAATTGGAAGCAGCAGCCAAGGAAATTGAAAAAGTAATTTTTGAGAATAGTTAAACAGAATGGTCTTACACCAAATTAACTCGATTACTGGAGCTAGGGCTAGCTAAGGAGTGAGTAAAGCTAAAAGGGAAAAGACGCAAATCCAAGAGTTGGTGGGATGAGGAGGTCAAGGGGGCGATAGAGAAACGTCAGGAAGCGTCCAGGGAACACAGATAATCGAAGAAGAGGGGGGAACCAGAAGTTAAAGTAGACAAAAAATGGGATACCTTCATAATGTGTAGAAGGGAAGCATCCTATTTGATTAATGCGAAAATTAGAAGAAAGGGTGCCCAATGGATGTCAAAAGTAAAAAGAAAGGATAGCAAAGCAGCTCAAAAATTCAGGAAGCATCTAAATGCAATGAGTAATAAGACTAGGCTAGAACAAATGATTTTTGTTACAGATCAGGGTATTCGACTAGAAGGGGATGAAGCGATAAAACACATAGGAACAAGGATGACAGAAAAAATTAAAGAAATGTTGCACATAATTTATCGAAGGAGGATAAACCGGTTACTGCAATAGCTTCACTTGAGCAAAGCGAGTGGGAAAGGGCAGAGAAGAAGGTTCCTAGTGGCACGTCAACAGGACCAGATGGCATTCCGATTATGTTATTAAAGAAGCTAGGATCAAATTCTAAGCAAACATTAATACAGGCATATATATATATATATATATATATATATATATATATATATATATATATATCAATGTACCAGAGTGCTTATAAAATGGGGAAAAATGTATCAGAGCCTGTAGAGATACAGCGGGGCTTAGGCAAGGACGTCCTCTGTCTCCTTTGTTGTTCATCTTGTACCTGCAAGGGTTGGAGACCAAGCTAGAGAGGAGCAGACTACGCTTCAACCTTTCGTTTTTCAAGCAAGAAGGAATGATTAAACAGTCATTACCGGGACTAATATACGCCGATGATATAGTGCTAATGGCTGACAACACGGAAGATTTACAGAACTTGATACACATATGTGGTACAGAGGGAGATAGATTAGGTTTCAAGTTTAGTAAGGAAAAATCTGCAGTCATGATATTTAATGATGAGGTCGGCGAGCATAGAATACAGGAGTTCACGCTAAATGTAGTGGATGAGTACAAGTATATTCGGGTGTGGATAAATAACGGTGCTGAGTATGTGACAGACCATGAAAAATATGTAATGAATAAAGCTAGTAGGAATGCATCTGTCATGAAAAATAGGGCACTATGTTATTAGAATAGGTATGAAGTGGTAAGAGGGATCTGGAAAGGGGTGATGGTTCCTAGCCCGACTTTCGGTAATGCGGTCCTATGCAAGAGACCAGATGTTCAAGCAAGGTTAGAAATTAAACAACATGGCGTAGGGAGGCTAGCTTTGGGAGCACATGGCAATACACCAAATCAGGGGTGATATGGGATATGGGATGAAATACAAGGTGATATGGGATAGGCGTCGTTCGAGAGCAGAGAAGCTAGAAGTAAGATGACATTTGAGGAGTCATTGAGAAAAATAGGGGAAAAGCAGTGGGCTAGGAAAGTTTTCAGATACCTGTATATAAGGAATGTTGATACGAAATGGAGAAAGCGAACTAGAAAATTGACAAGCATATATCTGGACAGCAGTAGGGGGCAAATCAGCAATTATCGGTTTAGAAAAAGGTTTAAAAAACAGAGAGAGCTCTGTGGAAAACAGGGATGCTGACGAAATCAGCACTGGGAGCATACAGGATTTTTAAGCAGGAAATTGCCAAAGAAAATATCTATGATGATTGTAGCTCAAGCTTTTTGTTGTTTGAGGCCAGGACGGGAGTTTTGCGGTCTAAGACATATAGAGTCAGGTACGACGAGATAGACACGTTGTGGGTTGCGTGCGGAGAGGAGGAGGAAACGGCTGAACACTTTATACTTTTCTTTAAAGGGCTTCGCCCTACAGTGGGAAGCAGCGGGGCCGATTTATCCAAGGCATTGGGATTTAAGGACAGTGAAGGGAAAGTAGATTTTAAGCGGGTAGAAATAACCAAGCGAAGGTTATCTGATTGGTGGCTAAAATCAAGAGAAGAATAAAATTTCATTAGTCACATTTCATAGGTGGCTTGAGCCACCACACGATTTAAAGGGTTCAGCCGTATCCATCCATCCATCCATCCATCCATCCATCCATCCATCCATCCATCCATCCATCCATCCATCCATCCATCCATCCATCCATCCATCCATCCATCCATCCATCCGTCCAACCGTCCGTCCGTCCATCTGTCCAATCGTCCGTTCGTCCATCCGTCCGTCCGTCCATCCATCCATCCATCCATCCATCCATCCATCCATCCATCCATCCATCCATCCATCCATCCATCCATCCATCCATCCATCCATCCATCCATCTATCCATCCATCCATCCATCCATCCATCCATCCATCCATCCATCCATCCATCCATCCATCCATCCATCCATCCATCCATCCATCCATCCATCCATCCATCCATCCATCCATCCATCCATCCATCCATCCGTCCAACCGTCCGTCCGTCCGTCCGTCCGTCCGTCCGTCCGTCCATCCATCCATCCATCCATCCATCCATCCATCCATCCATCCATCCATCCATCCATCCATCCATCCATCCATCCATCCATCCATCCATCCATCCATCCAAGCAGGAATGTAACGGAGCGAGGGTCCATAGCAGGAAAGCGTGCGCAAAAAGGGGCGGTTGCATGACCATGTTTGTCGCAGCGCCGTGCCCCTCGGCTAAGTAGGCTCGAGTAGCTTGCAGTAGCACTGCCTGTGGCATGTGGCTTTTTGCATCCACGCCTGGATTAAACTTCACATTTCGAGGCGAGAGTGTCCAGGGGGAAAAAGACAGAGGCATTAGTTTATGTGGCTGAATAATAGTGGGGAAAGGCAGGAGCTGCACAGATTGGCCAAAGCGAGAGTGGCAGTGAGTTAGGTGGACACTGTGTAGGAAGTGTTTCTTCCCTTGGATGACATGGCGGAGGTGGGCGCGCATAGTTTCCTGGGCGGCGATCACATCTACCGGGAGACAGCCTGCTTCTGCCACCGGAACTAGGAAGCTAACCAGTAAATATGCCAGACACGATGATGGAGAAAGAAAGAACATTAAACGAATGGTTAAAAACGCGGAAGGTAAAAATTGGATAAAGTCAATGAAAAAGAAGCGTAATGTAGAACTATATCGATACTGGCAAAGGCTGATCAGGAAGGAAGCGTTTTGTGATAACTCAAGAGGCAGTGCACTACTCTTTGAAGCTAGGTCAGGGTGTCTTAGAATGCGCAGCTACAAAGGGAAATGTAACGGAGAAGACGACACATGTGCTCTGTGTGGGAAATCTGTAGAATCAATTGAACACCTAAAACTCAAATGTGATGGTATCCATCCCGATGTCGATGCAGGCACAGTCACTCTGCCTGAGGCCCTAGGGTTTAGAGTCTTGATTTTTATTACGGCGGTGGAAATTACCAAAAAGCGTATGGAAGATTGGCGGCTCAAAAGCAGAGAGGTGACATAAGGTTAGAAGCGTAGCAAGACGTATTTAAAGAAAATGACGAGTTTTAATGACAACTTACAACAGAGTTAAACAAAAAATAAAGAGGAAAAAGGCTAAGCATGGTGGAAACTGCCATTCCCCCGTTTCAAAGGAGACGCTCCTACCTTCCTTCCATCGATCCATCGCTTTCCTGATGAGGAACACTTTCCTCCTCGCTCAGCCGGTGCTGTCCTGACGCACGATGGTGAAGATGGGCAGCGTCGAAATGGAGGGAAGAAACAGGTTCTCCACACATGACATGCTTTCCTATTCCCACATGTAAGCAGTCTTCAGTGCCTCAGGCGAGTGTTTTTTTTTTCATCAGAAAATGTCGCAATCAAAATAATAATTGCAGCTTGCCTTTTTTAAAAACGACCTAAAAGAACCACACAGAAAACGCGCATTGCAAGATTTTATTCGTGTTGTTACCTTTAAGCTTATGTCCAAGTCTCAAGATTTCCGCAGTGAATGAGATCGGAAAGCCGATGTTTAAGGCACCAAGATGTGACCGCGGCGTCGAGGTACCTTATGTGCCCTTATAAGCTGCTACCTTTCAAAACAATGCATCTATGACTAGATAATTTCTAGTTACCTAAAAAGCCAGTTTCTTATCTGACAGAATGTCACAGCATTTTTGGCTTATAACTTTATTTGAATCACATCCACGCGTATTTCTTGCTGAGGACACGCGCAGCTCTCTACGCCCCTGCACTGGATCTCCAGTGCAGCGCGGCCTAAGCAGGAAGCCAGACAGTAACCTGCGAGAACTCTCTGATGCACGCTGTCCGAGAATATAAGTAACGAATAAACTGCACAACGATGCCACCGGATTGGCAGATATATTGTCCGACCTTTACAACCGCCACAAACCCGCGTTTGCTCTGCTTTTCCAAATCTTGAATTATTTCAGGCGTCAGCTTTGAGGCCAACCTCTAAAAGAGCGGAAGCTGTCGCACGCCATGCAGCTTTGCCGAGATAAGACAACCGCAACGTGTTTTCTTGACCCGCGTGATCAGACCACAGCCACGAGTGAAACGTGACGAAAGTGAGCGCACTCGCCCAGCCGGCGAGACGCAAGCGAAAGACAAGGCGACCAGTCGAATCGAGCAGCGCTCCAGCTGTGGTCAGCTGCTGCAAACATACCGAGACATTATCTCGTCAATAGCGCCCAACACTTCGCGGCGCTGGCGTCAGTCCAAGCAGGTCCAGGCCACGCTGCGGAGCGTCCGTGTTAAGCGTGCGGACGATGGTGCAAGCTCGCCTGGATTGAAACATTCCTAGATTTTGAGAAAAAGTTTTTTGTCAAAGTCCGTCATATGCACGCCTTACTCTTAAACTCTCGCGCTTACATAATCATCCTTTGGTTCTCTATTGGCTCGCATTCGTCATCCCTTTCCCCTTGTTTTTCTGGTGTTCTCCAAGGTGTTGTTCTGGCCCTCTTCTATTCTTTGTCTATATCGACCAGTATCCAGAGCCGTTCTCTGACGCGGCCATTTTCCGCCGACGCGCGCGTCGCTGTGCGGGCGTTTCTTGGGGAATTTCGGGGCTGCGGCAGCTCTGCAGCCGCACCAGCGTGTAGACGTGATTTACTGCTTTTCGGGCGCTAAAAAAAAAACATTGCCGAACGTACTTCCGCAGCGCGGTTGTGTTCCAGGAAGTATTTGCGTTATAAAAGGGATAAAACTGACGCGCTAGTCCTGAAATTTATGACATTCACGTTAATTGTTCCGGCGCTTAGCACGCGGTCGTGCTTTTATCGATACAATCTTGGTGCTCCATTGCACAGAAAACTCTCTGGTCAATATCAAGAATCAGGTGTTGGGATAGCATGCAGTTCCAATTCCAATGCGCTCTTAATCCTTCCTGCCAGCCATAAAGCACGCCCCGCAAATAGGGCTTTGTTGTCGCCTGCGTGGTTGTGTGGCAGTTACATCAACAAATTAATGTTGTGAGCTGAAATGCGGACCAGGGCTAATAGAAGACAAATTTTGTCATGGTTTTTGCTAACTGGCGCATAAAAACGTATTATAACCAGAACAGCGCGCACTAAGACACGGACACAAAGGGAGACACGACACACACGAGCGCTGACTTTCAACTGGTGTTTATTGTTTGGAACGAGGCATATATACAGTCCCAACAACACAAGGAAACCAAACCATCCAATCATAGATTCATAGTCAATTCATGCATGTCGCACTGAACAAGGATGATAACAACATTATCATTTTCCCTTCGCTAAAAATGCCAATTCTTTAGGACTGATTGATAAAGAGGGGCTACTGACGCATGCGTCATTAGACCAGGCGATGTGCGCTGCTTCGATTATTTCGCGTGTTAATTGGTCACTGTGTTTACTTAAAATTTGTGTGCTTGTGAAGTCAGGGTGGCAAGTTTTGCTTTCACAGTCTCTACAATGGATCCCGGGATGCCCTTTTACTGTGTTATGCACGTTGTTATTGTGCTCCTTCAGGCGTTCATTGAGGCATCTCCCCGTCTGACCCACATACAGCATGCCGCATGACAAGGGAATGGCATACACTACACCTTCTTCACATGATACGAATTGATTTTCATGCTTGATGTCGCAATCTCTGGGAACGTATTCAGTGTTAACCATTTTGCACATCTTCCCAAGCTTATCCGAAGCCGAAAACATAACCTTGACACGTGCTCTATTCGCTATCTTTTTTACTCTGTGGGAGATTTGATGAATGTAAGGCACAACAGTAGTTTTTTCTTTTTCCTTCCGCGTCTCTGCCTGCTCCCCTTTTCCATTTTTGCTTAAACTACTGAGAATAGATTCGGACACTGATACTAGTAGCTGCTTGGGATAACCAGCCTTAACGAGCCGATCAGTTTGGAGAAGGAAACTATCTTGCATGAAGTGCATGCAAGATTTGTTAAGCGCGTTGTGGCAGCATGACTTCGCCACGGCACGTTTTACCAGCTTAGAATGAGATGACATAAAAGAGAGCAATGGCTTTCTGCTTCGTGGCTGGTAAGACCAACACATGTGATGGTACATTAATCTGAGTTTGAGGTCTAAAAATTGGATGACATTGTTTTCTGGCACTTCGGTAGTTAGTATGAGGGGGTGAAGGCACTCAACAAAGTTAGCTTTGATCTGCGTAAAGACTGCGTCAAATCTTCCACATTAGAGTCTATAAGAACAAGAAAGTCATCAACATAGCGAAAACATTGTACAACCTTTGACCCTTTCAATTTTGCCTGAAGCCTTTTACCCTTTTGTGCTAACAAGTCACTAAGCACGGGAGCTATGCATGACCCGATGCAAACTCCTCGTTTTTGCAGGTAAAACTCGCCATCCAAGGAAATGAAGGTAGAAGTTAAACACACTTGAGGTATTTCTGAACAGCCCTCGGCGGATATCCCGTTCTTGTTTTGGAAATCAATTAATCCTTGCTGGTCAATACATTCTGCTAAGCACGCGAAAAGCTCATCATGTGGTAGTGAATAATATAAGTCTTTGACGTCAAAAGAGCAGGCCTTCAGTCCCTTGTTCTTGTTAGTTTCTAAAAACTGGATTACATCCTGCGAATTTTTTACCTGGAAAGGATCGTCCAACGTAAGCGAATTTAAGATCTTCTTTAGAAAAACGGCTACAGTTTTCTGCCATGTGCCTCTCTCAGATACGATCACACGAAACGGACAATCTGGTTTGTGGGTTTTTGCGCTAAAAAACACTTGTAAACTAAGTCCTTTACTTTTATCGGCTCTTTTCGTTAACAGTTCAAGGTTAAGTTTTTTGCACACTCTCTTGGCCTTATCTTTAATTCTTTTCAGGTTAAGGTTCTTGGCCACAGAAAACGAAGACAAAATAGCTTCCCTACCCTTCTTGACGTACAATTGAGAGGGTAGCACTAGGAATCCCCCTTCCTTGTCAGCTGGGAGCAAACGCAGCGAATTTCCCTTCAAATACGAGACAGTTCGCCGAACCGAGACGGTGTTCACTGGGGCCTTGCAACGCAGTAGCGCATCAACTCTTTCAGACACGCACCTATCTGATTCTGCCGCCGGTGCCTACCTGGACACCTGCCTCACCATGCTCAGAAGTTCTGCGGGCGACCTTTTGGGTTCCGTGGCGTACTTCGGCCCCTGGGAGAGAATACGACGAACCTCCGTAGGCAGCGACACGTTCCCTGCGGTGTGGATGACATTCTCTGTCGTGTGCTTCTTTCTGGCCGCTGATGCGCGTAGCTGGAAAAGGGTTTGGTGCCACAGGAAGTCAGCCGTTGCGTTCGCTAAATCCGAAAACTCTTTCCATTTCTTCTTTCTATGTGCTGGGGCGTGCACTGACATCGCTCATCACACGGGCGCCTTAGCGTTTTTCCTCCATTAAAACGCAGCCGCCACGGTCGGGTTCGAATTGCGGCGGCTGCGTTTTTATGGAAGAAAAACGCTAAGAATTTGTAAAATTGGATTTCCAGTATAAGAGCTATGATGTCGCACAATGAAATGAAATAAAAATAATCCATTTAAGTATGTGACAGGCGTATATGCGTATGTTCTCTGATACAACTTTAAAACAACGTTTAAGAGTTATTTTCACTCATTAGTAAAATGTAGACAGAGAGAATGTAAAGAGGACCAGTTCCCAATCTAGCCAGCAAAAGTGAGCACTGCTAACTGTTAACTTATGTGTATACCACAAAACACGTCTTGAATTTTAGAGCGTGCTATTAGTCGCTGACTATCAACATCTTCAGCAAAATATATATACTTCACTGGCAGTCTGGGTTTCAAAGAAATAAATTAACCGAGGCATCGATAGGCATCAGAAATTTCGAAAAGACCAATTCGAAGTTAGGCCGAAGAGTGCCGAAAAAAAACCAGAAAAGCAGTGACGGCATTTGTCTTTACTGGCATCTTTTTGCTGAAACTTGAAGTTGATGGCTTTTGTGTTTAAGATGAACCAACGGTCCTGTTAACACTACCCTGAATATATAAAAGTCACATGAATAGACGTGCATTCGTAGCATTCTCACTGAGCCACGTTATGAAGGTGGCGTGTTACAGACGATAAGAGAGAAGCACAAAGAAAAATTGGACACAGATAGGCACAATAATGCATGCTTAGCTTTTCAGTTCATGAGTTCAGCTGGCTAGACCTAGGTTGTGCACGGTGTTCAAGTTGGCGTAAATGCAACTTTATACCGTCCGACAACACTATTGTGTAAATCTACCCCAATATTACTTGAAATAGATTGTGAGGAAAGTTCTTACGCATAAGAGAGCATTGTAGTGGTTTGCCGAACTGAGCAAGCAACTAAACACTTCATTAGAACAATTTAGTTCAACATTTATTATACCTAAACAGTACTAAATGACAATAATTGAGTGGTGAGCTTTGTCTTGATGTGTCAAGTAGGAACTTTATGAGCTTGTAAATTACTAATAAGAAGTAATCAACCATTAGCATCCAAGCACAGCCATACGGCTACAAAGGAAAGCTTTGTAGCTCTTTTTGTGGCCTTATGGCTGCACTTGGGTGTATGTTAATGAGTAATTTCTCCCTTATTACAAATATTCTCTGCCTTGGGGGAATTACTTAATCTGTGGATGAACATCACCATTTACTGCGTGGATTTCTACAGTGACCAGCTCAAAGGACAAGAGGTTAGTAAGCTTTGTGAGGTGAAGGGCCATTCCAGCCTTTAGTGGCAAAAACAACAATCAATCTTGAAGTGCAGTGGCATGAGCTAACTGAGGCGCAACAGTACTTATACGGCTAGTGCAGAAGGTAACATGAGTCAGAACAGATTTGTTGGTTATGTGACGGTAAAGAGTTAAAAAAACCTGCAGTTTCTGCACGACATGAAGAAATTTGATGATTCACCTTTTGGGCTGTGACACTGGAGCTTCAACAATAGTCTGAGAAAATGAAACAAGGGCTCTGGTCTGAACTCAATCTAGGATATTAGTTTAGTTAGGTTTGTGCCATGTGCCATTAGAACGCCCAACGTGATGCCACACAGGGGATCTGAACGCAAGTAACATGGAAGACGGCGATGCTAAGTACATGTTATGGTGTAAATATCCTAGGTGGGCGTATAAGGATTATGAGGCGAGACCATGCTACATTGTGAGCCATGTGAATGGCTGAGTGTTTGAACCAGTCTACAGTGAATATACCTTTCTCGGTAAGGCCTTATAAGTAGGCGCAATGTAGTTTTGCTGACAATAAAAAAAATATTACTACATTCTTAGTAACATTAGCAAACAGGCCATTCTAGAGCATGCAAAATGTTGTTTTAGAGGACTAAAACACAAGTATTTATTGTAAGATGGCAGACCCCATATAGCCATCAGTGAAGACATGTAACAAAACACTGAAGGGAAAGTCATAATGTAGGTAATAAATGCTGAGACCCAAGGGCAATCCCTTAGGGGACATCCACGATTTCAGGAAAAAGCAAGATGCATAAGAATTGGCAAGGAAAATCTGCCAACGGCTGACTTTTTAAGCTTGGATCCAGTTCAGAGCTATTGGATAGAAGCTGAAGCACGACAAAAAACCATACATAAACAAGCGAATAACATGCTTTTTCAAAGCCAAGAAAAAAAAAGCATCGAAGGGGATGTTACAGTGAACGTGCATGTCGTGAAGAACAAGAGCAAGCTGGCTATTGCAGGAATGTTTTCTGAAAGCTTGCCAAATTGGATGAAACAACTTAATGAGCCAGAACAATCTAGCAGGGTAAGCGTACAACATGTGTTTGGTGATTTGCAGCGCTTGGCAATGGCATAAACAGGGCCGGCCATAGGTGCTTGGTAATGATGGGTAAAAACATAAAGGGGCGAAGCTATGATGAGGCAGGAAGCTATATGCGCAGTATGTACTAGATATGCATACACTGTGCTTCCTGCCCTGTTGATGCTTGCTGCAAATTTCACAAAACTTGATACGAGTGTACTGTCGCGTGAACCGGTGGTAAGTTGGCATGCTGAAACAGCGCTAAGGGACGAGAACAACAGAGGAAGAATTGCCACTCTGGGCAGTGGTGTTGCTTTCCGTCGTCTTTGTTCCTAACATATCTTTATCAGCTCCACAGGGCTCATTTTGCAGTCTGCTGTTTAAAGTGGTGTCAGGTAAAGCGAGTAGCTATTCTTCAACCAACAAACTGCTGTGCCATACAACACATCCTTCATAATCCTTCGTCTTCATAATTTGCTCTAGTCACATAGTCAAAATAACACAGATTAATAGCTTCTGTCATTATCAGAAGTAAAAAAATTCACCATAATTTCATATATAGAACCATTCCTCATTAGTACAGGCCTCGTTATTATGGACTCAAACTATTGACAGTGTTTCTGAAGAAAAACTTCCTTCAATGCACTTACGCTTTTTTAACATGGAAACTTTACTGATCAGAGTGGACAGAGTGAAAATGCGCATGGCCCATTGTCGCATGTGTTCTTGTCCCATTAATGTGCAGAGGGGAAATACTTAAAACTTTAGATTTGAGCAGACAATCATACGCTGCCTGAATCATATACCTTTCTTGCACACTGGAATCGCCATCACAATGCTTGCCCCACTGTCTGCACAGAATTTTATGCTAACCGGTAAACTGCCAGGCGCACTGACTTCTAACCAGCTCCCGCATTTTCTCTTCGCCAAAGCACTTCTCTTCCTGGTGCAAAAATTACTGTCGGGCTCGGCGACTCACATCATGACTTAGATTGCTCCTTGCACAAAATGAATTAAGCTGCTTAAAACTAAAACAACAGAACAACTTTATTATATATATTATAACCTCACAGATGCTTACCCGCAGTCCGCAATGCTAGGTTAGCATTTTTTATACACAGTACACCGCAGAAGAAAAGAAAAATGGAATGCTCCTCTTTCAGGCATGCGCGGCTGGCAAGAACAGAACTAGGCGCCGGTGCAAAGCGGGGAATCTGCTAATGCAAGCAGCAACAGCCATATCATTCAATTCGAGGAGTAAGGGAATGGGTTCAAATTAAATGCGGTCTTCACCTTGACAGGTCAACGGTCCATTGATACTACAGGACTCTCAGAAACAGGGCAACGTAGCTATTGCAGAGCAAACCATCAATAAACAGTGCTTAGCACATTTCAAAGAACCGAAATAAGCGTCGTTGTTGTAGCTTTGAATCTGTGCAGGAATGGTACTGTTTTGACCACACAAATGTGAAAGAATAATTGGGCCAGGAAACCTAGCCGATCACTGAGGAAGGTGCAAATTAGAATATATACATCAGCAAATTAATTTTTGTTAGTGTAAAATGTAAGGAGGATTAAGGAAATCTGGGAAACGTTTCACACTGCCGACACACAGCTGATTGTGCTCACCATCGCCGTCACTCAGCTGTCACGGATCTCCCCGGAGAACACTCGGACCGAAAGAACGGACTAGGCGACAGGTGTACCCACGCAGAAGCACAGTTAATACACTCTACGTGACACACACACTAGCACACAAAACCAACTAACAAACTAACACAAAACACAGACTATAAATACACACGAACCGGGAACATTGCTACCAGCGTCTACTGCTAGCGTTCTACTGTTAGCGGTCGGCGGTCGTGCTCACGGTTGGTTCGGTGCGGCTGCGGCGTTGTATGGGTCCAGTTACCGGCGTCGAGATGGCGTTCGACGTGGTGCGGCTGGCGTCACTGGCCGGGTCGCTGGCTGCGTCGTACAAGCTCCCGGTCCAAGCGCCCGTGGAGGTGATGCCGGTGTTGGCGTTGGGGGCACCACCCGGATGGGTGGCAACAGCGCTGGGGACATCCCTGGCCGTAGCAGGTGGTAGCGTCCTCAGTTAACTCCCCGGAACGGGCTCAGGAACGGCCACAATGCGAAGCCGTAGAACGCGAGCTCACCGGAGCAGTAGCCGGCGTCGCTCTCTTCCAGCCGAAGCGTCGCTGACCCGCCGGAGCCTCCGCTTCTCTCTTCTCCCCCCCCCCCCCCCCGCCCCCGTGCCTCGCTCTCCCTCGCGCTTTTATGGCCTTGGCGTTAGGCCACGTAATCCTTGTCGTCGTCCTCTTCTTCTTCTCTTCTCCACCTGACCGAATGCTTCTTCTTCATTTTGTTTAGTCTTCGGTTAATCCACGTCATCCTTATCGCCAACCTCTTCGTGTTCTTCAAACCTCTTTTCTTCATAATTTTATTTTAGACTCCCTATTATATTTGACAAGGGCCTCCTCTCTCAAGAGTTTTTACATGTAGAACTGCTCACGTCATCCTCATCTTCACGCCATCCAGCCAACCGACTATGTTCTGTGGTGATTGTGGACCCAGCACACAACACAGCGCAGATGTTCAGCACACACTAAAAGCACACCACTAACATAGCACAAAAAATTGCATTCTCGGAACATTAACACACCACTGCCGTTGTCCGTACAGTGTCCTTAATAAACATGTTGATGTCCACAACACACTCCCTTTTATAATCACATAACAGCAACAACAGCAACAACAACTACAAGGTAAATCCCAGAGATACATTAGCACAGCAACAACAACAACATATATCCCAGAGATACCTAGAGCTCTTCAGTTGACTCTACTTATGAAGTCCGCTCTAACGTTATCTCTGCTTTTAATATATTCCACCTGAAATGAGTATTCTTGCAAGGCCAAACACCATGTCATGACTTTACTATTGCTCATTTTGGCCAAGGTTAAGTATTCAAGCGGCTGATGATCCGTTCGAATTCTGAAATGTCTCCCATAAAGATAATTCTGGAGTTTCTTCACTTCCCACACCACCGCCAAACATTCATTTTCAGCAGTGGAGTAGTTGCGTTCATTAGCTGATAATCTCTTACTTGCAAAAAATACCAGATGTAGCATGCGATTCTCTTCTTGCCAGAGTACGGCTCCTAAAGCTCGGTCTGATGCATCAGTGCGAAGCACGAACTCTTTATCCAGATTCGGAGCAAGCAGAACGGGTGGTTTTGCCATATGCCATTTTAACATCACGAATGCATTTTCATGTTCAGCAATCCAATTCAGCTTATTGATTGCCCCCCTTCTTAGTGAGTTCGACAAGCGGATCGCTATGTGGGCATAATCGAAAATAAAATCATTGTAGTCTCCCGTCAAACCCAGGAACGACTGTACCTCTTTCTAGGTCGTCGGTGTCTGGGCCTGCTGTATTTTGACCAAGATGTCGTCTGTCGTCGTGATACGGCCCATCCCCAGCTTGTGTCCGAGAAAAGAAATGGCTTCAAAGCCCACCTCACATTTTGCCGGCTTTATGGTCAACCTGGCTTGCTGAATTCTATCAAAATAGTCTTTCCAGCGTAATTACATGCTCTTCCCACGTATCTGCTGCGACCAGGACGGCATCAATATAGTGTTCTACATTTTGGAGCCCATCCGAAGCCTTCCTCATCAGCTTCGTGAATATTGCAGATGTCTTCAAAACAAAAGGGGTGAATTTAAACTGGAATAAACCCACCGAACACGACAAGGCAGTCTTCTCTTTAGACGAATCTTCCATTGGTATTTGTCAATACCCTTCAGCTAAGACAACTACAAATTGGTTCTTTACCAACCCCGGTGTTAATGACTCATCTATACCCAAACTTATATGAAAGTGATGTGTGTCGCGTGTGCCAGCGGGAGAGGGCAACTCTGACGCACATCCTATGGGACTGCACAAAATTCCCCGACGAGGCTTCTAAAAGCATAACGATTCCGCCGCGACTCGCGGCTGCGGCGGAATGCTCTGACCGTGACGTGCAAACCTGGGCCGTCCAGCAGGTCTCGGCGGCTCTTGAGCGACAAAGGCCTCAGATCCTCCGCTGAATTGCCGCCTGGGCCCCCGTCACGGCGCTATTAGGTCATGATGCCATTAGGCCATGACGTAAATAAAGTTGTTTCTTCTTCTTGGAAGCCACCTTAGCGAACACAACGTCTGCTCTTGGTATAGGTCCGGCATCGGGTACTACGGTGTCATTTAGCCGACGAAAATCTACACACTTTCCGTTAGTACCATCGGTTTTTTTTGACAACCACGAGAGGCGCATTGTATGCTGACCACGACCTCTCAATCACACCAAGCTCCAAAATATCCCGCACCTCATTTTCAATTTATTCTTGAAATACTAAAGGTAGTGGGTATTTTTTCGCGCTGATTGGTCTATCTGTAGAGGGATCTAATGTGCAACATATGACATAAGTTTTGCCCAGCAAATTCGAAAACACATCCGCTTTGCTTTAGAGTAGGGCCTTTATCTGTGATCTTCGGTCTTCATTCAAATTGGAGTTTATTAGCAGCTTATCCCATCGTACACATTTCTTCCCACTGCACGTGGGCACCTCGGCAATATCATCTGTCTCCTCGGCTACTGCCGAGCATGCTGCCTAGGGGGCGCACTGTACGGGAACTCTTCGTACTTTTTCAGCATATTTGCCAGGAAAACCTTCTTGGTGTTATTTATTAATAACTCGCAATCCATGTCATTTTTCTACTGCGTCACAAGGTAAGGGCTCTTCCACTTATTATGATCCGTGGCGTTCAGGATAAGAAACCTATCGCCCGAATTCAGATTTCTGTGAATTTCTTTCTTGTCATAGTATTCCTTATAGCGTTCGCGCGCCCTTTCCACGCCTTGATGTGCCAGCCTGCATGTTTCCTCCAACTTGTCCCGCAACTCAAGAACGTATGTGTATGTTGTCTTGAGATCTGGTGCAATCTCCTTATTAGCCCACAGCTCCTTGAGTATTGTAAGTGGACCTCTAACGGTTCTCCCATACAACATCTCAAAAGACGAGAAACCAAGACTCGTTTGCGGTACTTCGCGGTAAGCGAACAAAAGAGCTGGGAGATATCTATCCCAATCAGTAGGTCTCTCCTGGCACATTTTCTTGATCATGTTTTTGAGGGTGCCGTTGAAACGCTCTACAAGCCGATTGCACATGGGATGGTAAGGCGTCGTCAGTAACTGCCTCACTGACAAAAAGCGGTTAACCTCCCTCATTAGTTCCGATGTGAAGTTCGAGCCCCGGTCACTCAAAATTTCCTTCGGGAACCCATAACGCGAAAACATTTCCACAAGACCCTCCGCCACTTGGATACGGTCAATAGTTCTCAGTGGAATAGCGTCAGGATAACGAGTGGCCACGTCAACCAGATTAAGCACATATCTATTGCCTTTGGCGGATACTGGAGAGATTGGCCCCACAATGTCAATTGCAACTCTTTGAAACGATAGGTCGATGGCTGGCATCTTTCCCAGAGGCACGGGACCAACTCTTCCCTTCGGAACTGTGCGATCGCACATATCACATCAGCGAGGAAAGCGTTTACGTCACTCTGGACACCTGGCCAGAAGAACTCGGTGATCTTAGACACGGTTTTTTGAACACCCCTGTGTCCGGCCATAATGTCATCATGTCCTTAGCGTAGCATGACCTCTTTCATATCTTTGGGTAACACCAGTTGTTGGACCCGCCTTCCTGAGCTAAATATGCATTCCCTGTACAGCAGACCATTTACCAATTGATATTCGAATGACGTACGACTCCTCTTTCTTTTCACTTTTTCCCCCGACTCTTTCGAAGCAGGCCTTCAAGCTCGGGTCTTCTCCTTGCCTAACTGCAATTTCGCCCGGTGATACGCTCAGACACATCGTAACGGGAGTAGAGAGCGGATGCTGAGTTGCTCAGGATGTCGCTTGAGCCCTTGTCTCCACGGCCGACTAGAAACTGACTGCCCCATCACACGCCTGAGCTGTCGAGAGCCTTTCCTCTTTTGGGTGCTCTTCAACGTCGATCATCCTCCACTCGGGATCGGGGTCCTCAACACTTCTTGCACCCGTAATGTTTTCCAAGATGAGATCGTAGATGGGTTGCTCTACGCATTTTGCCACTACCTGTCCAGTATAATATGGCGTGGACACTAGAATCCTGGCTTCGGTAAGGTACCTTACTGTGCTATCTACAAGAGTGACGGCCGACGCTTTCCCTGTAAGATCCTTGTCCTTCACCAGGCTTCTCCAAACCAAAACTGTGTTGGCTCCGCTGTCTCTAAGAACCAATATAGGGCGGTTCCCTATTTGCTCAACCACCACCGGCATTGCTGCTTTCGACTTGGTTGTTCCACGCACCGCCTCATTTCCCAGCGGCGTTTGCTTTCCTTTTAGCTGTGGAAGTTCAGGAGGTGTGACAAGTTCTGCCCGAGAGTCGACAACGCATGCAGCTCGGTCCTGCGTTCTGTATTGGCACTCATCCATATTGTAACGTGCTTCCACAGAACCTCGACGGAAGAAGCAGAAGATGAAGGACTGACCCGCGGAGAAAGAGGAAGAAAAAGAGAGAGCGGAAGGACGCTGCTAGGCTTCCTGCTTCCATCCTGCTTCGACCGGTCCCCTCTTTGAATAAACCCCCGTGCGTGCAAAGCACGTAACAGGTTGGTGAGAGGTGCCGGGTATCGACCACGGAGCATTCCATCTACCGAAGGAGCCGTAGACTCGCAGGCTTCCCACCACTGCCATCGGACATGCCTGGAGACGACAATGCTGAGCAACCCGGGCTATCCACAGCGAACAACTGGCCACATTATCGAGAGCCCCGCACATTTTTTGGAAAACCTGAAGAGGACGTTGACGAGTGGCTGAAACACTACGAGCGGGTGAGCAAATACAATCGATGGAACGCTGCTACTAAACTGGCTAACGTTGTGTTTTTCCTTGCCGCCACTGCCCTTGACTGGTTCGACAATCATGAGGATACACTGAGTTCATGGGCTACCTTTACGACCGAGATAAAGAAAAATTTTGGGGATGAATCGGCAAAGAAGAAGCGTGCGGAACAGACATTGCTTCACCGCGCGCAAGTACCAGGAGAAACTTGCACGGCATACATCGAAGCCATCTTAAAGTTATGCAAGCTAGTTAACTCCAGAATGCTTGAAGAAGACAAAGTCGGCCACCTTCTAAAAGGAATTGCGGAAGATGTTTACAATTTCCTGATTAGCAAAGAGAGCCTGAGCACCACCGCTGACGTTATAGAACATTGCAGAACATTTGAAGCTCTTAAGCTGCGTCGAATCACCCCTAAATTCGGAAGATTGGCCAATGTCACCTCTATAGCCAGTGTTGAAGCCAGTTCTCCAAATTCTATGGCTGATATGATTCGAAAGATTGTGCGCGAGGAATTGTCCAGATCCCGGGATACCTTCTGCCACACACAATATCTGCGGCACAGTTCTGCACCGGAGGAAGATGTTGCCGCCCTGTCGACTCCGTGGGCTCCACCCAACGGCACTTTGCCCATGGACGATCGGAACATTGCCCAACGTTATCGCCACCAGCCGACAGAAAGGAGGCCCACCTACCCAGAAGACGTGGTTCGTCAGCAGCGAGATCCTGGCTTCAGCCAACGTCGCGACTTTGTTCGCCAGGACTCTTATGGCGGTCGCTGGCGCTCTCAACCTTTGTGCTACCGGTGTGGCATTGCAGGGCATATCGCTAGATATTGCCGCCGTCGTTTCCCAACTTCTCAAGACTGCCAACCCCCGGCGAATACTTACGGGCAACTGCACACCGCGCAGCAGAGACCCCCAACGTCCGCTTGGGACCCGTACCGTCCGAGCAATTTGCGGAGTTCATCACCCGCATCTGACCGCAGTGTGACGCCGCCACCTCAGCGCCAACGGCGGTCACCTTCTCCTCGACGTCGTGCATCCCCTCCGCCTCCGGGAAACTAGGAGGCACGGCCGATGGAGGTGAGGCCGCCGGCGAGTCGATGACGTCCAATCTACCTCTGCCCGTGTTTATGTTGAAGAACAAACTGGAAGTGTTTATTGATGGTGTGAAAACAATGGCTCTTGTGGACACTGGTGCTACCGTATCCGTTATGAGTTTGAGGTTTAAGAATCGTTTAGGTAGGAAAGTGATGTTTAGTGGTGACCGTGCAGCGTTATTCCGTGGTGTCGGTGGTGAACCTTTGGTTCCACTTGGTGTGTGTGCTTCGGATGTTGTTGTTGGTGGTCTAACGTTTAGAACAGAATTCGCAGTGCTACCACGGTCAACGCATGATGTGATTCTTGGGATTGATTTTCTGCAAGAGTGTGGTGCAACTTTAGACTGTCGTACGGGAGAAGTTGCTTTGAATTCTTCGTTACTTTCAGCTCTTGTGGATAACTCGACACCGGATTTTGGAGCATTTGCGGTGGAAGAAGATACTATTGTACCAGCTTTCTCTGCAGCATTCGTGCGGGTTTCCTCTATTCACAATCAGTGCGAATCTTTTGAAGCTGTGGTAGAGCCTACGACACTCGCCTGCTCTAAGAAGAGTATCGTCGTGCCTCGTTGCGTCGTTCCCGTGGTGAGAGGCCGTACCGAGCTGTGGACAGTGAACCACTCTGAAGAGCCAGCTGTGTTGCCCCGGGGCCTCAAACTCGCCCGTTTCGAGGAAGGTGTGTCAGGTTTCGTCGCGGCGTTAACCAACTCTGTCAGTGAGCAGCACGTGAAAAGAGATATGGAGACCCAAGTTAAGGCTATGATTAATCAGGCTCTTTCCCCAACCGAGCGTCGCACTCTAGTGGAACTCCTTCTGAAACACGTGTTCGTGTTCGACTTTGCCAAAGACGATTCAACACCACCGCCTACCAGTCGTATTCATCACACGATCAACACCGGCTCCGCACCTCCTATACGCCAGAAGCCCTATCGAGTCTCAGCCACTGAACGTAAGTTAATAGATGACCAAGTTCAAGAGATGCTAAAGCGAGGCATAATTCGAGAATCCTCCAGTCCTTGGGCGGCTCCAGTTATCCTTGTTAAGAAAAAAGATGGCACATGGAGGTTCTGTGTTGACTACCGTCGCTTAAATACGGCCACGAAGAAGGACGTCTACCCGCTTCCACGTATAGATGACGCAATTGATTGTCTGCACTCCGCTTCATACTTTTCTTCTATTGATTTGAGATCCGGCTACTGGCAAATCCCCGTGCACGCTGCAGATAGGGAAAAAACGGCATTCATTACACCAGACGGACTTTACGAGTTCAACGTTATGCCTTTCGGATTATGTAATGCACCTGCAACATTCGAGCGGTTCATGGATACAATCCTGCGTGGCCTCAAGTGGCAAATTTGTTTATGTTATCTGGACGACGTTGTAATTTTTGGCAAAACGTTTAGTGAGCACAACCGCCGTCTGGATATTGTGCTTGATTGCATGGAACGAGCTGGCCTTATCCTCAATTCCAAGAAATGTCATTTTGGGAACCGTGAAACAATTGTTCTTGGTCATTTAGTTGATAAAGAAGGTGTTCGACCAGATCCAAAGAAAATTGAAGCTGTCAAAAGTTTTACGGTGCCTCAATCAGTGAAAGAGCTGCAGAGTTTTTTAGGGCTCTGCTCGTACTTTCGACGCTTTATAGCTAGGTTTGCGGACATCGCTTACCCACTCACGTGTTTGCTGCATAAAGATGCACCGTTCAATTGGACCAGCGAATGTGACGCAGCTTTCCGGCATCTGAAATTTCTTTTGACCTCGGGCCCCATCCTACGCCACTTCTGCCCATCTGCACCAATTGAAGTGCACACTGATGCAAGTGGTATCGGTATCGGCGCTGTACTTATACAACGCCATGGTCACGATCAGCACGTGGTAGCATATGCCAGCCGTTCGTTGAGTAAGAGCGAAAGAAATTACACGGTTACTGAGCAAGAATGTCTCGCCGTTGTTTTCGCTGTACAGCGCTTCCGCTCCTATCTGTACGGGAATGCTTTCACCGTCGTGACCGACCACCACTCGCTTTGCTGGTTAGTGAGTCTTCGTGACCCCTGTGGCCGGCTTGCTCGATGGGCTTTGCGCCTACAAGAATTTAATTTCACTGTTGTGCATAAAAGCGGCCGTAAACACTCAGATGCCGATTGTCTTTCCCGTTTGCCGCTTCTAACGACTGAGGACGACGCAGACAACTTTGATGAATACTTGTCGTCACTTTCACAAGCCTTCCCCGATCTTCAAGTTTTTCGAACTGAGCAACGCAAGGACCAAACATTAACCTCTTTGTTTGATGCCGCTCAAGATTCTGTAAAGAATACTTTTTGCATTCGCGACGGTTTGCTTTATAAGAAGAATTTCGCTTCTGGAGGAGCACGCATGCTTCTTGTCGTACCCGAAAGCCTACGCATCACAGTTCTTGAAATGATGCACGACGACGCCACGTCTGGGCACTTGGGAGTGACACGCACACTCCACCGCACACAACAACGATTTTACTGGCCTAACATGCGTTCAACCATCCAGCACTATGTAGCCAGCTGTGTGCAATGCCAGCGCTTTAAGCTGCCGACTTCAAGTCCACCGGGCAAATTGCGGCCAATCACACCTCCAACAGCCCCGTTTGAGCAAGTTGGCATTGACCTCCTTGGACCTTTCCCACGATCCTCTAAAGGAAATCGATGGATTCTTGTGTGCGTAGACCACTTAACCCGTTATTGTGAGACAGCCGCGATACCAGTTGCTACTGCGTCTGAAGTATCTAACTTCTTACTTCGATTCGTCATTCTTCGGCACGGCCCTCCTGCAGTTCTCATTAGCGACCGTGGACGTCAATTTACAGCGGACGTTGTTGAAGAACTTCTCCGCCTCAGCAGCTGCAGTTTTCGCCACTCCACGCCATATCATCCCCAAACGAACGGTGTGGTAGAACGCACTAATCGTACGCTCACCACCATGCTTGCCATGTACGTCGCTGCAGATCATAAGGACTGGGATGGCGTACTCCCGTTCATCACTCATGCGTACAACACCGCGCAACATGAGACAACTGGCTACAGCCCCTTTTACCTGCTCTATGCTCGCTCGCCTCGCTGCGGCCTTGACACCATGCTACCATTTTTCATCCACGATGAACCTTCTCTTGCGACCACACTCTGCAGAGCTGAAGAAGCTCGCCAGCTTGCCCGCGTTCGAATTTTATCTTCGCAAGAGCGTTCCAAGAACCGCTACGACGTCCAACACCAAGAAGTTTCTTATGTTCCTGGTGACATTGTGTGGTTGTGGACCCCTCTACGCAAGCGTGGTCTGTGTCAGAAACTGCTATCCCACTACACTGGACCATTTGTTGTGTTGGAGTGCATAAGTGACGTTAATTACGTTATAGCACGACTAACTGCTAGTGGTCGACGGTCACGCCAATCTCAGGTGGTGCATGTAGCCCGCCTCAAGCGATTCCATCCCAGACGGTCTGTTTAACTCGCCCGACGGGCATCGTCTGCGAGGAGGGAAATGTAACGTGCTTCCACAGAACCTCGACGGAAGAAGCAGAAGATGAAGGACTGACCCGCGGAGAAAGAGGAAGAAAAAGAGGGAGCGGAAGGACGCTGCTAGGCTTCCTGCTTCCATCCTGCTTCGACCGGTCCCCTCTTTGAATAAACCCCCGTGCGTGCAAAGCACGTAACAATATTATGACCCCTCCTCTTACGACCTTGGCACACAACCTGTGTCTTTTGGGCAATGCTACTAGTCCGACAGTCAACTGCACGGTGTCCCACCTTGCCGCAAAGAAAACACTTTACTGGCGCCTTAGGTGCATAACCATATGCTCTTGGTTTAGTCGCATCTGTCCCTGGGACCTTTTGTGTTTCCTCCCCTGCCTTACTCATATTTCTCAGCCCTCGGGCCTCGAGAAATTGGTCTGCAGGAAACTATCTGTACAGCATACAATAAATATATGTTTACACTGCTGGGTGACTGGCGGCCAACGGAGATGAAACTGCCACCTTGTGAAGTGGTGGTGTTAGGTGTCCCTAATGCAGTTTTCGCAGCGGGGACGATAAATGGCGAGCACCAACTTCAAGTGTCTCTGCGTTTTGCTGCAGATTGCCTTCCACCGTCTGAACTTTGTGCCCTCAACCAGCTGATTGCCTTCCACCGTCTGAACTTTGTGCCCTCAACCAGCTTACTGCATGAGCGTGGAAAACGTTGGCTTGCCCTTACCGGCTAAAAGGGGCGTTTTTGTTCAGTGGTTGCGGCTATCGGTGGCGTTTTCACCTGACGTCATCGGACGCCAGCTATAAGGACAGAGACCCATCGCCTTCGGCCTCACTTGGCAGCGGAGACGATAAGCGGCGAGCACCAACTTACTGTGTCGCTGCGTTTTGCTGCAGATTGCCTTCCACCGTCTGAACTTTGTGCCCTCAGCCAGCTGACTGCATGAGCGTGGAAAACGTTGGCTTGCCTTTACCGGCTAGAAGGGGCGGTTTCCTTCAGCGGTTGCGGCTATCGGTGGCGCTTTCACCTGACGTCATCGGACGCCAGCTATAAGCACTGAGACCCATCGCCTTCGGCCTCAATTGGCAGCGGAGACGATAAGCGGTGAGCACCAACTTACTCTATCGCTGCGTTTTGCTGCAGATTGCTTTCCACCGTCTGAACTTTGTGCCCTGAACCAGCTGACTGCATGAGCGTTGAAAACGCTGGCTTGCCGTTACCGGCTAAAAGGGGCGGTTTCCTTCAGCGGTTGCGGCTATCGGTGGCGTTTTCACCTGACGTTATCGGACGCCAGCTATAAGGACAGAGACCCATCGCCTTCGGCCTCACTTGGCAGCGGAGACGATAAGCGGCGAGCACCAACTTACTGTGTCGCTGCGTTTTGCTGCAGATTGCTTTCCACCGTCTGAACTTTGTGCCCTCAACCAGCTGACTGCATGAGCGTTGAAAACGTTGGCTTGCCCTTACCAGCTAAAAGGGGCGGTTTCCTTCAGCGGTTGCGGCTATCGGTTGCGTTTTCACCTGACGTCATCGGACGCCAGTTATAAGGAGAGAGACCCATCGCCTTCGGCCTCTCTTGGCAGCGGAGACGATAAGCGGCCAGCACCAACTTACTGTGTCGCTGCGTTTTGCTGCAGATTGCCTTCCACCGTCTGAACTTTGTGCCCTTAACCAGCTGACTGCATGAGCGTGGCAAACGTTAGCTTGCCCTTACCGGCTAGAAGGAGCGGTTTTCTTCAGCGGTTGCGGCTATCGGTGGCGTTTTCACCTGACGTCATCGGACGCCAGCTACAAGGACAGAGACCCATCGCCTTCGGCCTCACTTGGCAGCGAAGACGATAAGCGGCGAGCACCAACTTACTGTGTCGCTGCGTTTTGCTGCAGATTGCCTTCCACCGTCTGAACTTTGTGCCCTCAACCAGCTGACTGCATGAGCGTGGCAAACGTTGGCTTGCCCTTACCGGCTAGAAGGGGCGGTTTCCTTCAGCGGTTGCGGCTATCAGTGGCGTTTTCACCTGACGTCATCGGACGCCAGCTATAAGGACAGCGACCCATCGCCTTCGGCCTCACTTGGCAGCGGAGACGATAAGCGGCGAGCACCAACTTACTGTGTCGCTGCGTTTTGCTGCAGATTGCCTTCCACCGTCTGAACTTTGTGCCCTCAACCAGCTGACTGCATGAGCGTGGCAAACGTTGGCTTGCCCTTACCGGCTAGAAGGGGCGGTTTCCTTCAGCGGTTGCGGCTATCAGTGGCGTTTTCACCTGACGTCATCGGACGCCAGCTATAAGGACAGCGACCCATCGCCTTCGGCCTCACTTGGCAGCGGAGACGATAAGCGGCGAGCACCAACTTACTGTGTCGCTGCGTTTTGCTGCAGATTGCCTTCCACCGTCTGAACTTTGTGCCCTAAACCAGCTAACTGCATGCGCGTGGAAAACGTTGGCTTGCCCTTACCGGCTAAAAGGGCCGGTTTCCTTCAGCGGTTGCGGCTATCGGTGGCGTTTTCACCTGACGTCATCGGACGCCAGCTATAAGGACAGAGACCCATCGCCTTCGGCCTCACTTGGCAGCGGAGACGATAAGCGGCGAGCACCAACTTACTGTGTCGCTGCGTTTTGCTGCAGATTGCCTTCCACCGTCAGAACTTTGTGCCCTCAACCAGCTGTCTGCATGAGCGTGGCAAACGTTGGCTTGCACTTACCGGCTAAAAGGGGCGGTTTCCTTCAGCGGTTGCGGCTATCGGTGGCGTTTTCACCTTACGTCATCGGACGCCAGCTATAAGGACAGCGACCCATCGCCTTCGGCCTCACTTGGCAGCGGAGACGATAAGCGGCGAGCACCAACTTACTGTGTCGCTGCGTTTTGCTGCAGATTGCCTTCCACCGTCTGAACTTTGTGCCCTAAACCAGCTAACTGCATGAGCGTGGAAAACGCTAACTTGCCCTTAGCGGCTAGAAGGGGCGGTTTCCTTCAGCGGTTGCGGCTATCGGTGGCGTTTTCACCTGACGTCATCGGACGCCAGTTATAAGGAGAGAGACCCATCGCCTTCGGCCTCTCTTGGCAGCGGAGACGATAAGCGGCCAGCACCAACTTACTGTGTCGCTGCGTTTTGCTGCAGATTGCCTTCCACCGTCTGAACTTTGTGCCCTTAACCAGCTGACTGCATGAGCGTGGCAAACGTTAGCTTGCCCTTACCGGCTAGAAGGAGCGGTTTTCTTCAGCGGTTGCGGCTATCGGTGGCGTTTTCACCTGACGTCATCGGACGCCAGCTACAAGGACAGAGACCCATCGCCTTCGGCCTCACTTGGCAGCGAAGTCGATAAGCGGCGAGCACCAACTTACTGTGTCGCTGCGTTTTGCTGCAGATTGCCTTCCACCGTCTGAACTTTGTGCCCTCAACCAGCTGACTGCATGAGCGTGGGAAACGTTGGCTTGCCCTTAGCGGCTAAAAGGGGCGGTTTCCTTCAGCGGTTGCGGCTATCGGTGGCGTTTTCACCTGACGTCATCGGACGCCAGCTATAAGGACAGAGACTCATCGCCTTCGGCTTCACTTGGCAGCGGAGACGATAAGCGGCAAAAACCAACTTACTGTGTCGCTGCGTTTTGCTGCAGATTGCCTTCCACCGTATGAACTTTGTGCCCTCAACCAGCTGACTGCATGAGCGTGGCAAACATTGGCTTTCCCTTACCGGCTAGAAGGTGCGGTTTCCTTCAGCGGTTGTGGCTATCGGTGGCGTTTTCACCTGATGTCATCGGACGCCAGCTATAAGGACAGAGACCCATCGCCTTCGGCCTCACTTGGCAGAGGAGACGACAAGCGGCGAGCACCAACTTACTGTGTCGCTGCGTTTTGCTGCAGATTGCCTTCCACCGTCTGAACTTTGTGGCCTCAACCAGCTGAGAGCATGAGCGTGGAAAACGCTGGCTTGCCCTTACCGGCTAGAAGGGGCGGTTTCCATCAATGGTTGCGGCTATCGGTGGCGTTTTCACCTGACGTCATCGGACGCCAGCTATAAGGACAGAGACCCATCGCCTTCGACCTCACTTGGCAGCGGAGACGATAAGCGGCGAGCACCAACTTACTGTGTCGCTGCGTTTTGCTGCAGATTGCCTTCCGCCGTCTGAACTTTGTGCCCTCAACCAGCTGATTGCCTTCCACCGTCTGAACTTTGTGCCCTCAACCAGCTGACTGCATGAGCGTGGAAAACGTTGGCTTGCCCTTACCGGCTAAAAGGGGCGTTTTCGTTCAGTGGTTGCGGCTATCGGTGGCGTTTTCACCTGACGTCATCGGACGCCAGCTATAAGGACAGAGACCCATCGCCTTCGGCCTCACTTGGCAGCGGAGACGATAAGCGGCGAGCACCAACTTACTGTGTCGCTGCGTTTTGCTGCAGATTGCCTTCCACCGTCTGAATTTTGGGCCCTCAACTAGCTGACTGTATGAGCGTGGCAAACATTGGCTTGCCCTTACCGGTTAGAAGGGGCGGTTTCTTTCAGCGGTTGTGGCTATCGGTGGCGTTTTCACCTGACGACATCGGACGCCAGCTTTAAGGACAGAGACCCATCGCCTTCGGCCTCACTTGGAAGCGGAAACGATAAGCTGCGAGCACCAACTTACTGTGTCGCTGCGTTTTGCTGCAGATTGCCTTCCACCGTCAGAACATTGTGCCCTCAACCAGCTGTCTGCATGAGCGTGGCAAACGTTGGCTTGCACTTACCGGCTAAAAGGGGCGGTTTCCTTCAGCGGTTGCGGCTATCGGTGGCGTTTTCACCTGACGTCATTGGACGCCAGCTATAAGGACAGAGACCCATCGCCTTCAGCCTCACTTGGCAGCGAGGACGATAAACGGCGAGCACCAACTTACTGTGTCGGTGCGTTTTGCTGCAGATTGCCTTCCACCGTCTGAACTTTGTGCCCTCAACCAGCTGACTGCATGAGCGTGGAAAACGTTGGCTTGCACTTACCGGCTAAAAGGGGCGGGTTCCTTCAGCGGTTGCGGCTATCGGTGGCGTTTTCACCTTACGTCATCGGACGCCAGCTATAAGGACTGAGACCCATCGCCTTCGGCCTCACTTGGCAGCGAAGACGATAAGCGTCGAGCACCAACTTACTGTGTCGCTGCGTTTTGCTGCAGATTGCCTTTCACCGTCTGAACTTTGTGCCCTATACCAGCTGACTGCATGAGCGTGGAAAACGCTAACCTGCCCTTACCGGCTAGAAGGGGCGGTTTCCTTCAGCGGTTGCGGCTATCGGTGGCGTTTTCACCTGACGTCATCGGACGCCAGTTATAAGGAGAGAGACCCATCGCCTTCGGCCTCTCTTGGCAGCGGAGACGATAAGCGGCCAGCACCAACTTACTGTGTCGCTGCGTTTTGCTGCAGATTGCCTTCCACCGTCTGAACTTTGTGCCCTTAACCAGCTGACTGCATGAGCGTGGCAAACGTTAGCTTGCCCTTACCGGCTAGAAGGAGCGGTTTTCTTCAGCGGTTGCGGCTATCGGTGGCGTTTTCACCTGACGTCATCGGACGCCAGCTACAAGGACAGAGACCCATCGCCTTCGGCCTCACTTGGCAGCGAAGACGATAAGCGGCGAGCACCAACTTACTGTGTCGCTGCGTTTTGCTGCAGATTGCCTTCCACCGTCTGAACTTTGTGCCCTCAACCAGCTGACTGCATGAGCGTGGGAAACGTTGGCTTGCACTTAGCGGCTAAAAGGGGCGGTTTCCTTCAGCGGTTGCGGCTATCGGTAGCGTTTTCACCTGACGTCATCGGACGCCAGCTATAAGGACAGAGACCCATCGCCTTCGGCCTCACTTGGCAGAGGAGACGACAAGCGGCGAGCACCAACTTACTGTGTCGCTGCGTTTTGCTGCAGTTTGCCTTCCACCGTCTGAACTTTGTGGCCTCAACCAGCTGAGAGCATGAGCGTGGAAAACGTTGGCTTGCCCTTACCGGCTAGAAGGGGCTGTTTCCTTCAGCGGTTGTGGCTATCGGTGGCGTTTTCACCTGACGTCATCGGACGCCAGCTATAAGGACAGAGACCCATCGCCTTCGGCCTCACTTGGCAGCGGAGACGACAAGCGGCGAGCACCAACTTACTGTGTCGCTGCGTTTTGCTGCAGATTGCCTTCCACCGTCTGAACTTTGTGCCCTCAACCAGCTGACTGCATGAGCGTGGAAAACGTTGGCTTGCCCTTACCGGCTAGAAGGGGCGGTTTCCTTCAGCGGTTGCGGCTATCTGTGGCGTTTTCACCTGATGTCATCGGACGCCAGCTATAAGGACAGAGACCCATCGCCTTCGGCCTCACGTGGCAGCGGAGACGATAAGCGGCGAGCACCAACTTACTGTGTCGGTGCGTTTGGCTCCAGATTGCCTTCCACCGTCTGAACTTTGTGCCCTCAACCAGCTGACTGCATGAGCATGAAAAACGCTGACTTGCCCTTACCGGCTAGAAGGGGCGGTTTCTTTAAGCGGTTGCGGCTATCGGTGGCGTTTTCACCTGTCGTCATAGGACACCAGCTATGAGGACAGAGACCCATCGCCTTCGGCCTCACTTGCGAGCGGAGACGATAAGCGGCGAGCACCAACTTAGTGTGTCGCTGCGTTTTGCTGCAGATTGCCTTCCACCGTCTGAACTTTGTGCCCTCAGCCAGCTGACTGCATTAGCGTGGAAAACGATGGCTTGCGCTTACCGGCTAAAAGGTGCGGTTTCCTTCAGCGGTTGCGGCTATCGGTGGCGTTTTCACCTGACGTCATCGGACGCCAGCTATAAGGACAGAGACCCATCGCCTTCGGCCTCACTTGGCAGCGGAGACGATAAGCGGCGAGCACCAACTCACTGTGTCGCTGCGTTTTGCTGCAGATTGCCTTGCACCGTCTGAACTTTGTGCCCTCAACCAGCTGAGTGCTTGAGCGTGACAAACGTTGGCTTGCCCTTACCGGCTAAAAGGGGCGGTTTCCTTCAGCGGTCGCGGCTACCGGTGGCGTTTTCACCTGACGTCATCGGTCGCCAGCTTTAAGGACAGAGACCCATCGCCTTCGGCCTCACTTTGCAGCGGAGACGATAACCGGCGAGCACCAACTTACTGTGTCGCTGCGTTTTGCTGCAGATTGCCTTCCACCGTCTGAAATTTGTGCCCTCAACCAGCTGACTGCATGAGCGTGGCAAACGTTGGCTTGCCCTTACCGGCTAAAAGGGGCGGTTTCCTTCAGCGGTTGCGGCTCTCGGTGGCGTTTTCAGCTGACGTCATCGGACGCCAGCTATAAGGAAAGAGACCCATCGACTTCGGCCTCACTTGGCAGCGGAGACGATAAGCGGCGAGCACCAACTTACTGTGTCGCTGCGTTTTGCCGCAGATGGCCTTCCACAGTCTGAACTTTGTACCCTCAACCAGCTGACTGCATGAGCGTGACAAACGTTGGCTTGCCCTTACCGGCTAGAAGGGGCGGTTTCCTTCAGTGGTTACGGCTATCGGTGGCGTTTTCACCTGACGTCATCGGACGCCAGCTATAAGGACAGAGACCCATCGCCTTCGGCCTCACTTGGCAGCGGAGACGATAAGCGGCGAGCATCAACTTACTGTGTCGCTGCGTTCTGCTGCAGATTGCCTTCCACCGTCTGAACTTTGTGCCCTCAACCAGCTGACTGCATGAGCGTTGAAAACGTTGGCTTGCCCTTACCGGCTAGAAGGGCGGTTTCCTTCAGCGGTTGCGGCTATCGGTGGCGTTTTCACCTGACGTCATCGGACGCCAGCTATAAGGACAGAGACCCATCGCCTTCCGCCTCACTTGGCAGCGGAGACGATAAGCGGCGAGCACCAACTTACTGTGTTGCTGCGTTTTGCTGCAGAGTGCCTTCCACCGCCTGAACTTTGTGCCCTCAACCTGCTGACTGCATGAGCGTGGAAAACGTTGGCTTGCCCGTAGCGGCTAAAAGGGGCGGTTTCCTTCAGCGGTTGCGGCTATCGGTGGCGTTTTCACCTGACGTCATCGGACGCCAGCTTTAAGGACAGAGACTCATCGCCTTCGGCCTCGCTTGGCAGCGGAGACGATAAGCGGCGAGCACCAACTTACTGTGTCGCTGCGTTTTGCTGCAGATTGCCTTCCATCGTCTGAACTTTGTGCCCTCAACCAGCTGACTGCATGAGCGTGGCAACCATTGGCTTTCCCTTACCGGCTAGAAGGGGCGGTTTCCTTCAGCGGTTGTGGCTATCGGTGGCGTTTTCACCTGACGTCATCGGACGCCAGCTTTAAGGACTGAGACCCATCGCCTTCGGCCTCACTTGGCAGCGGAGACGACAAGCGGCGAGCACCAACTTACTGTGGCGCTGCGTTTTGCTGCAGATTGCCTTCCACCGTCTGAACTTTGTGCCCTCAACCAGCTGACTGCATGAGCGTGGCAAACATTGGCTTTCCCTTACCAGCTAGAAGGGGTGGTTTCCTTCAGCGGTTGTGGCTATCGGTGGCGTTTTCACCTGACGTCATCGGTCGCCAGCTATAAGGACAGAGACCCATCGCGTTCGGCCTCACTTGGCAGCGGAGACGACAAGCGGCGAGCACCAACTTACTGTGTCGCTGCGTTTTGCTGCAGATTGCCTTCCACCGTCTGAACTTTGTGCCCTCAACCAGCTGACTGCATGAGCCTGGCAATCATTGGCTTTCCCTTATCGGCTAGAAGGGGCGGTTTCCTTCAGCGGTTGCGGCTATCGGTGGCGTTTTCACCTGAGGTCATCGCACGCCAGCTATAAGGACAGATACCCATCGCCTTCGGCCTCACTTGGCAGCGGAGACGATAAGCGGCGAGCACCAAATTACTGTGTCGCTGCGTTTTGCTGCAGATTGCCTTCCACCGTCTGAACTTTGTGCCCTCAACCAGCTGACTGCATGAGCGTGGCAAACGTTGGCTTGCCCTTACCGGTTAAAAGGGGCGGTTTCCTTCAGCGGTTGCGTCTATGGGCGGCGTTTTCACCTGACGTCATCGGACGCCAGCTATAAGGACAGAGACCCATCGCCTTCGGCCTCACTTGGCAGCGGAGACGATAAGCGGCGAGCACCAACTTACTGTGTCGCTGCGTTTTGCTGCAGATTGCCTTCCACCGTCTGAACTTTGTGCCCTCAACCAGCTGACTGCATGAGCGTGGAAAACGTTGGCTTTCCCTTACCGGCTAAAAGGGGCGGTTTCCTTCAGCGGTTGCGGCTATCGGTTGCGTTTTCACCTGACGTCATCGGACGCCAGCCATAAGGACAGAGACCCATCGCCTTCGGCCTCACTTGGCAGCGGAGACGATAAGCGGCGAGCACCAACTTACTGTGTCGCTGCGTTTTGCTGCAGATTGCCTTCCACCGTCAGAACTTTGTGCCCTCAACCAGCTGTCTGCATGAGCGTGGCAAACGTTGGCTTGCACTTACCGGCTAAAAGGGGCGGTTTCCTTCAGCGGTTGCGGCTATCGGTGGCGTTTTCACCTGACGTCATTGGACGCCAGCTATAAGGACAGAGACCCATCGCCTTCAGCCTCACTTGGCAGCGAGGACGATAAACGGCGAGCACCAACTTACTGTGTCGGTGCGTTTTGCTGCAGATTGCCTTCCACCGTCTGAACTTTGTGCCCTCAACCAGCTGACTGCATGAGCGTGGAAAACGTTGGCTTGCACTTACCGGCTAAAAGGGGCGGGTTCCTTCAGCGGTTGCGGCTATCGGTGGCGTTTTCACCTTACGTCATCGGACGCCAGCTATAAGGACTGAGACCCATCGCCTTCGGCCTCACTTGGCAGCGAAGACGATAAGCGTCGAGCACCAACTTACTGTGTCGCTGCGTTTTGCTGCAGATTGCCTTTCACCGTCTGAACTTTGTGCCCTATACCAGCTGACTGCATGAGCGTGGAAAACGCTAACCTGCCCTTACCGGCTAGAAGGGGCGGTTTCCTTCAGCGGTTGCGGCTATCGGTGGCGTTTTCACCTGACGTCATCGGACGCCAGTTATAAGGAGAGAGACCCATCGCCTTCGGCCTCTCTTGGCAGCGGAGACGATAAGCGGCCAGCACCAACTTACTGTGTCGCTGCGTTTTGCTGCAGATTGCCTTCCACCGTCTGAACTTTGTGCCCTTAACCAGCTGACTGCATGAGCGTGGCAAACGTTAGCTTGCCCTTACCGGCTAGAAGGAGCGGTTTTCTTCAGCGGTTGCGGCTATCGGTGGCGTTTTCACCTGACGTCATCGGACGCCAGCTACAAGGACAGAGACCCATCGCCTTCGGCCTCACTTGGCAGCGAAGACGATAAGCGGCGAGCACCAACTTACTGTGTCGCTGCGTTTTGCTGCAGATTGCCTTCCACCGTCTGAACTTTGTGCCCTCAACCAGCTGACTGCATGAGCGTGGGAAACGTTGGCTTGCACTTAGCGGCTAAAAGGGGCGGTTTCCTTCAGCGGTTGCGGCTATCGGTAGCGTTTTCACCTGACGTCATCGGACGCCAGCTATAAGGACAGAGACCCATCGCCTTCGGCCTCACTTGGCAGAGGAGACGACAAGCGGCGAGCACCAACTTACTGTGTCGCTGCGTTTTGCTGCAGTTTGCCTTCCACCGTCTGAACTTTGTGGCCTCAACCAGCTGAGAGCATGAGCGTGGAAAACGTTGGCTTGCCCTTACCGGCTAGAAGGGGCTGTTTCCTTCAGCGGTTGTGGCTATCGGTGGCGTTTTCACCTGACGTCATCGGACGCCAGCTATAAGGACAGAGACCCATCGCCTTCGGCCTCACTTGGCAGCGGAGACGACAAGCGGCGAGCACCAACTTACTGTGTCGCTGCGTTTTGCTGCAGATTGCCTTCCACCGTCTGAACTTTGTGCCCTCAACCAGCTGACTGCATGAGCGTGGAAAACGTTGGCTTGCCCTTACCGGCTAGAAGGGGCGGTTTCCTTCAGCGGTTGCGGCTATCTGTGGCGTTTTCACCTGATGTCATCGGACGCCAGCTATAAGGACAGAGACCCATCGCCTTCGGCCTCACGTGGCAGCGGAGACGATAAGCGGCGAGCACCAACTTACTGTGTCGGTGCGTTTGGCTCCAGATTGCCTTCCACCGTCTGAACTTTGTGCCCTCAACCAGCTGACTGCATGAGCATGAAAAACGCTGACTTGCCCTTACCGGCTAGAAGGGGCGGTTTCTTTAAGCGGTTGCGGCTATCGGTGGCGTTTTCACCTGTCGTCATAGGACACCAGCTATGAGGACAGAGACCCATCGCCTTCGGCCTCACTTGCGAGCGGAGACGATAAGCGGCGAGCACCAACTTAGTGTGTCGCTGCGTTTTGCTGCAGATTGCCTTCCACCGTCTGAACTTTGTGCCCTCAGCCAGCTGACTGCATTAGCGTGGAAAACGATGGCTTGCGCTTACCGGCTAAAAGGTGCGGTTTCCTTCAGCGGTTGCGGCTATCGGTGGCGTTTTCACCTGACGTCATCGGACGCCAGCTATAAGGACAGAGACCCATCGCCTTCGGCCTCACTTGGCAGCGGAGACGATAAGCGGCGAGCACCAACTCACTGTGTCGCTGCGTTTTGCTGCAGATTGCCTTGCACCGTCTGAACTTTGTGCCCTCAACCAGCTGAGTGCTTGAGCGTGACAAACGTTGGCTTGCCCTTACCGGCTAAAAGGGGCGGTTTCCTTCAGCGGTCGCGGCTACCGGTGGCGTTTTCACCTGACGTCATCGGTCGCCAGCTTTAAGGACAGAGACCCATCGCCTTCGGCCTCACTTTGCAGCGGAGACGATAACCGGCGAGCACCAACTTACTGTGTCGCTGCGTTTTGCTGCAGATTGCCTTCCACCGTCTGAAATTTGTGCCCTCAACCAGCTGACTGCATGAGCGTGGCAAACGTTGGCTTGCCCTTACCGGCTAAAAGGGGCGGTTTCCTTCAGCGGTTGCGGCTCTCGGTGGCGTTTTCAGCTGACGTCATCGGACGCCAGCTATAAGGAAAGAGACCCATCGACTTCGGCCTCACTTGGCAGCGGAGACGATAAGCGGCGAGCACCAACTTACTGTGTCGCTGCGTTTTGCCGCAGATGGCCTTCCACAGTCTGAACTTTGTGCCCTCAACCAGCTGACTGCATGAGCGTGACAAACGTTGGCTTGCCCTTACCGGCTAGAAGGGGCGGTTTCCTTCAGTGGTTACGGCTATCGGTGGCGTTTTCACCTGACGTCATCGGACGCCAGCTATAAGGACAGAGACCCATCGCCTTCGGCCTCACTTGGCAGCGGAGACGATAAGCGGCGAGCATCAACTTACTGTGTCGCTGCGTTCTTCTGCAGATTGCCTTCCACCGTCTGAACTTTGTGCCCTCAACCAGCTGACTGCATGAGCGTTGAAAACGTTGGCTTGCCCTTACCGGCTAGAAGGGCGGTTTCCTTCAGCGGTTGCGGCTATCGGTGGCGTTTTCACCTGACGTCATCGGACGCCAGCTATAAGGACAGAGACCCATCGCCTTCCGCCTCACTTGGCAGCGGAGACGATAAGCGGCGAGCACCAACTTACTGTGTTGCTGCGTTTTGCTGCAGAGTGCCTTCCACCGCCTGAACTTTGTGCCCTCAACCTGCTGACTGCATGAGCGTGGAAAACGTTGGCTTGCCCGTAGCGGCTAAAAGGGGCGGTTTCCTTCAGCGGTTGCGGCTATCGGTGGCGTTTTCACCTGACGTCATCGGACGCCAGCTTTAAGGACAGAGACTCATCGCCTTCGGCCTCGCTTGGCAGCGGAGACGATAAGCGGCGAGCACCAACTTACTGTGTCGCTGCGTTTTGCTGCAGATTGCCTTCCATCGTCTGAACTTTGTGCCCTCAACCAGCTGACTGCATGAGCGTGGCAACCATTGGCTTTCCCTTACCGGCTAGAAGGGGCGGTTTCCTTCAGCGGTTGTGGCTATCGGTGGCGTTTTCACCTGACGTCATCGGACGCCAGCTTTAAGGACTGAGACCCATCGCCTTCGGCCTCACTTGGCAGCGGAGACGACAAGCGGCGAGCACCAACTTACTGTGGCGCTGCGTTTTGCAGCAGATTGCCTTCCACCGTCTGAACTTTGTGCCCTCAACCAGCTGACTGCATGAGCGTGGCAAACATTGGCTTTCCCTTACCAGCTAGAAGGGGTGGTTTCCTTCAGCGGTTGTGGCTATCGGTGGCGTTTTCACCTGACGTCATCGGTCGCCAGCTATAAGGACAGAGACCCATCGCGTTCGGCCTCACTTGGCAGCGGAGACGACAAGCGGCGAGCACCAACTTACTGTGTCGCTGCGTTTTGCTGCAGATTGCCTTCCACCGTCTGAACTTTGTGCCCTCAACCAGCTGACTGCATGAGCCTGGCAATCATTGGCTTTCCCTTATCGGCTAGAAGGGGCGGTTTCCTTCAGCGGTTGCGGCTATCGGTGGCGTTTTCACCTGAGGTCATCGCACGCCAGCTATAAGGACAGATACCCATCGCCTTCGGCCTCACTTGGCAGCGGAGACGATAAGCGGCGAGCACCAAATTACTGTGTCGCTGCGTTTTGCTGCAGATTGCCTTCCACCGTCTGAACTTTGTGCCCTCAACCAGCTGACTGCATGAGCGTGGCAAACGTTGGCTTGCCCTTACCGGTTAAAAGGGGCGGTTTCCTTCAGCGGTTGCGTCTATGAGCGGCGTTTTCACCTGACGTCATCGGACGCCAGCTATAAGGACAGAGACCCATCGCCTTCGGCCTCACTTGGCAGCGGAGACGATAAGCGGCGAGCACCAACTTACTGTGTCGCTGCGTTTTGCTGCAGATTGCCTTCCACCGTCTGAACTTTGTGCCCTCAACCAGCTGACTGCATGAGCGTGGAAAACGTTGGCTTTCCCTTACCGGCTAAAAGGGGCGGTTTCCTTCAGCGGTTGCGGCTATCGGTTGCGTTTTCACCTGACGTCATCGGACGCCAGCCATAAGGACAGAGACCCATCGCCTTCGGCCTCACTTGGCAGCGGAGACGATAAGCGGCGAGCACCAACTTACTGTGTCGCTGCGTTTTGCTGCAGATTGCCTTCCACCGTCTGAACTTTGTGCCCTCAACCAGCTGACTGCATGAGCGTGTAAAACGTTGGCTTGCCCTCACCGGCTAAAAGGGGCGGTTTCCTTCAGTGGTTGCGGCTATCGGTGGCGTTTTCACCTGACGTAATCGGACGCCAGCTATAAGGACAGAGACCCATCGCCTTCGGCCTCACTTGGCAGCGGAGACGATAAGCGGCGAGCACCAACTTTCTGTGTCACTGCGTTTTGCTGCAGATTGCCTTCCACCGTCTGAACTTCGTGTTCTCACCCAGCTTACTGCATGAGCGTGGCAAACGTTGGCTTGCCCTTACCGGCCAAAAGGGGCGGTTTCCTTCGGCGGTTGCGGCTATCGGTGGCGTTTTCACCTGACGTCATCGCACGCCAGCTATAAGGACAGAGACCCATCGCCTTCGGCCTCACTTGGCAGCGGAGACGATAAGCGGCGAGCACCAACTTACTGTGTCACTGCGTTTTGCTGCAGATTGCCTTCCACCGTCTGAACTTCGTGTTGTCACCCAGCTGACTGCATGAGCGTGGCAAACGTTGGCTTGCCCTTACCGGCTAAAAGGGGCGGTTTCCTTCAGCGGTTGCGGCTATCGGTGGCGTTTTCACCTGAGGTCATCGCACGCCAGCTATAAGGACAGATACCCATCGCCTTCGGCCTCACTTGGCAGCGGAGACGATAAGCGGCGAGCACCAAATTACTGTGTCGCTGCGTTTTGCTGCAGATTGCCTTCCACCGTCTGAACTTTGTGCCCTCAACCAGCTGACTGCATGAGCGTGGCAAACGTTGGCTTGCCCTTACCGGTTAAAAGGGGCGGTTTCCTTCAGCGGTTGCGTCTATGGGCGGCGTTTTCACCTGACGTCATCGGACGCCAGCTATAAGGACAGAGACCCATCGCCTTCGGCCTCACTTGGCAGCGGAGACGATAAGCGGCGAGCACCAACTTACTGTGTCGCTGCGTTTTGCTGCAGTTTGCCTTCCACCGTCTGAACTTTGTGCCCTCAACCAGCTGACTGCATGAGCGTGGAAAACGTTGGCTTGCCCTTACCGGCTAAAAGGGGCGGTTTCCTTCAGTGGTTGCGGCTATCGGTGGCGTTTTCACCTGACGTAATCGGACGCCAGCTATAAGGACAGAGACCCATCCCCTTCGGACTCACTTGGCAGCGGAGACGATAAGCGGCGAGCACCAACTTTCTGTGTCACTGCGTTTTGCTGCAGATTGCCTTCCACCGTCTGAACTTCGTGTTCTCTCCCAGCTTACTGCATGAGCGTGGCAAACGTTGGCTTGCCCTTTCCGGCCAAAAGGGGCGGTTTCCTTCGGCGGTTGCGGCTATCGGTGGCGTTTTCACCTGACGTCATCGCACGCCAGCTATAAGGACAGAGACCCATCGCCTTCGGCCTCACTTGGCAGCGGAGACGATAAGCGGCGAGCACCAACTTACTGTGTCACTGCGTTTTGCTGCAGATTGCCTTCCACCGTCTGAACTTCGTGTTGTCACCCAGATGACTGCATGAGCGTGGCAAACGTTGGCTTGCCCTTACCGGCTAAAAGGGGCGGTTTCCTTCAGCGGTTGCGGCTATCGGTGGCGTTTTCACCTGAGGTCATCGCACGCCAGCTATAAGGACAGATACCCATCGCCTTCGGCCTCACTTGGCAGCGGAGACGATAAGCGGCGAGCACCAAATTACTGTGTCGCTGCGTTTTGCTGCAGATTGCCTTCCACCGTCTGAACTTTGTGCCCTCAACCAGCTGACTGCATGAGCGTGGCAAACGTTGGCTTGCCCTTACCGGTTAAAAGGGGCGGTTTCCTTCAGCGGTTGCGTCTATGGGCGGCGTTTTCACCTGACGTCATCGGACGCCAGCTATAAGGACAGAGACCCATCGCCTTCGGCCTCACTTGGCAGCGGAGACGATAAGCGGCGAGCACCAACTTACTGTGTCGCTGCGTTTTGCTGCAGATTGCCTTCCACCGTCTGAACTTTGTGCCCTCAACCAGCTGACTGCATGAGCGTGGAAAACGTTGGCTTGCCCTTACCGGCTAAAAGGGGCGGTTTCCTTCAGTGGTTGCGGCTATCGGTGGCGTTTTCACCTGACGTAATCGGACGCCAGCTATAAGGACAGAGACCCATCCCCTTCGGACTCACTTGGCAGCGGAGACGATAAGCGGCGAGCACCAACTTTCTGTGTCACTGCGTTTTGCTGCAGATTGCCTTCCACCGTCTGAACTTCGTGTTCTCTCCCAGCTTACTGCATGAGCGTGGCAAACGTTGGCTTGCCCTTACCGGCCAAAAGGGGCGGTTTCCTTCGGCGGTTGCGGCTATCGGTGGCGTTTTCACCTGACGTCATCGCACGCCAGCTATAAGGACAGAGACCCATCGCCTTCGGCCTCACTTGGCAGCGGAGACGATAAGCGGCGAGCACCAAATTACTGTGTCACTGCGTTTTGCTGCAGATTGCCTTCCACCGTCTGAACTTTGTGCCCTCAACCAGCTGACTGCATGAGCGTGGCAAACGTTGGCTTGCCCTTACCGGTTAAAAGGGGCGGTTTCCTTCAGCGGTTGCGTCTATGGGCGGCGTTTTCACCTGACGTCATCGGAGCCAGCTATAAGGACAGAGACGCATCGCCTTCGGCCTCACTTGGCAGCGGAGACGATAAGCGGCGAGCACCAACTTACTGTGTCGCTGCGTTTTGCTGCAGATTGCCTTCCACCGTCTGAACTTTGTGCCCTCAACCAGATGACTGCATGAGCGTGGAAAACTTTGGCTTGCCCTTACCGGCTAGAAGGGGCGGTTTCCTTCAGCGGTTGCGGCTTTCGGTTGCGTTTTCACCTGACGTCATCGGAAGCCAGCTATAAGGACAGAGACCCATCGCCTTCGGCCTCACTTGGCAGCGGAGACGCTAAGCGGCGAGCACCAACTTACTGTGTCGCTGCGATTTGTTGCAGATTGCCTTCCACCGTCTGAACTTTGTGCCCTCAACCAGCTGACTGCATGAGCGTGGCAAACGTTGGCTTGCCCTTACCGGCTAAAAGGGGCGGTTTCCTTCAGCGGTTGCGGCTATCGGCGGCGTTTTCAGCTGACGTCATCGGACGCCAGCTATAAGGACAGAGACCCATCGCCTTCGGCCTCACTTGGCAGCGGAGACGATAAGCGGCGAGCACCAACTTACTGTGTCACTGCGTTTTGCTGCAGATTGCCTTCCACCGTCTGAACTTCGTGTTCTCACCCAGCTGACTGCATGAGCGTGGCAAACGTTGGCTTGCCCTTACCGGCTAAAATTGGCGGTTTCCTTCGGCGGTTGCGGCTATCGGTGGCGTTTTCACCTGACGTCATCGCACGCCAGCTATAAGGACAGAGACCCATCGCCTTCGGCCTCACTTGGCAGCGGAGACGATAAGCGGCGAGCACCAACTTACGGTGTCGCAGCGTTTTGCTGCAGATTGCCTTCCACCGTCTGAACTTTGTGCCCTCAACCAGCTGACTGCATGAGCGTGGCAAACGTTGGCTTGACTTACCGGTTAAAAGGGGCGGTTTCCTTCAGCGGTTGCGTCTATGGGCGGCGTTTTCACCTGACGTCATCGGACGCCAGCTATAAGGACAGAGACGCATCGCCTTCGGCCTCACTTGGCAGCGGAGACGAGAAGCGGCGAGCACCAACTTACTGAGTCGCTGCGTTTTGCTGCAGATTGCCTTCCACCGTCTGAACTTTGTGCCCTCAACCAGCTGACTGCATGAGCATGGAAAACTTTGGCTTGCCCTTACCGGCTAGAAGGGGCGGTTTCCTTCAGCGGTTGCGGCTTTCGGTTGCGTTTTCACCTGACGTCATCAGAAGCCAGCTATAAGGACAGAGACCCATCGCCTTCGGCCTCACTTGGCAGCGGAGACGATAAGCGGCGAGCACCAACTTACTGAGTCGCTGCGTTTTGCTGCAGATTGCCTTCCACCGTCTGAACTTCGTGTTCTCTCCCAGCTTACTGCATGAGCGTGGCAAACGTTGGCTTGCCCTTTCCGGCCAAAAGGGGCGGTTTCCTTCGGCGGTTGCGGCTATCGGTGGCGTTTTCACCTGACGTCATCGCACGCCAGCTATAAGGACAGAGACCCATCGCCTTCGGCCTCACTTGGCAGCGGAGACGATAAGCGGCGAGCACCAACTTACTGTGTCACTGCGTTTTGCTGCAGATTGCCTTCCAACGTCTGAACTTCGTGTTGTCACCCAGCTGACTGCATGAGCGTGGCAAACGTTGGCTTGCCCTTACCGGCTAAAAGGGGCGGTTTCCTTCAGCGGTTGCGGCTATCGGTGGCGTTTTCACCTGAGGTCATCGCACGCCAGCTATAAGGACAGATACCCATCGCCTTCGGCCTCACTTGGCAGCGGAGACGATAAGCGGCGAGCACCAAATTACTGTGTCGCTGCGTTTTGCTGCAGATTGCCTTCCACCGTCTGAACTTTGTGCCCTCAACCAGCTGACTGCATGAGCGTGGCAAACGTTGGCTTGCCCTTACCGGTTTAAAGGGGCGGTTTCCTTCAGCGGTTGCGTCTATGGGCGGCGTTTTCACCTGACGTCATCGGACGCCAGCTATAAGGACAGAGACCCATCGCCTTCGGCCTCACTTGGCAGCGGAGACGATAAGCGGCGAGCACCAACTTACTGTGTCGCTGCGTTTTGCTGCAGATTGCCTTCCACCGTCTGAACTTTGTGCCCTCAACCAGCTGACTGCATGAGCGTGGAAAACGTTGGCTTGCCCTTACCGGCTAAAAGGGGCGGTTTCCTTCAGTGGTTGCGGCTATCGGTGGCGTTTTCACCTGACGTAATCGGACGCCAGCTATAAGGACAGTGACCCATCGCCTTCGGCCTCACTTGGCAGCGGAGACGATAAGCGGCGAGCACCAAATTACTGTGTCACTGCGTTTTGCTGCAGATTGCCTTCCACCGTCTGAACTTTGTGCCCTCAACCAGCTGACTGCATGAGCGTGGCAAACGTTGGCTTGCCCTTACCGGTTAAAAGGGGCGGTTTCCTTCAGCGGTTGCGTCTATGGGCGGCGTTTTCACCTGACGTCATCGGACGCCAGCTATAAAGACAGAGACGCATCGCCTTCGGCCTCACTTGGCAGCGGAGACGATAAGCGGCGAGCACCAACTTACTGTGTCGCTGCGTTTTGCTGCAGATTGCCTTCCACCGTCTGAACTTTGTGCCCTCAACCAGATGACTGCATGAGCGTGGAAAACTTTGGCTTGCCCTTACCGGCTAGAAGGGGCGGTTTCCTTCAGCGGTTGCGGCTTTCGGTTGCGTTTTCACCTGACGTCATCGGAAGCCAGCTATAAGGACAGAGACCCATCGCCTTCGGCCTCACTTGGCAGCGGAGACGCTAAGCGGCGAGCACCAACTTACTGTGTCGCTGCGATTTGTTGCAGATTGCCTTCCACCGTCTGAACTTTGTGCCCTCAACCAGCTGACTGCATGAGCGTGGCAAACGTTGGCTTGCCCTTACCGGCTAAAAGGGGCGGTTTCCTTCAGCGGTTGCGGCTATCGGCGGCGTTTTCAGCTGACGTCATCGGACGCCAGCTATAAGGACAGAGACCCATCGCCTTCGGCCTCACTTGGCAGCGGAGACGATAAGCGGCGAGCACCAACTTACTGTGTCACTGCGTTTTGCTGCAGATTGCCTTCCACCGTCTGAACTTCGTGTTCTCACCCAGCTGACTGCATGAGCGTGGCAAACGTTGGCTTGCCCTTACCGGCTAAAATTGGCGGTTTCCTTCGGCGGTTGCGGCTATCGGTGGCGTTTTCACCTGACGTCATCGCACGCCAGCTATAAGGACAGAGACCCATCGCCTTCGGCCTCACTTGGCAGCGGAGACGATAAGCGGCGAGCACCAACTTACGGTGTCGCAGCGTTTTGCTGCAGATTGCCTTCCACCGTCTGAACTTTGTGCCCTCAACCAGCTGACTGCATGAGCGTGGCAAACGTTGGCTTGACTTACCGGTTAAAAGGGGCGGTTTCCTTCAGCGGTTGCGTCTATGGGCGGCGTTTTCACCTGAAGTCATCGGACGCCAGCTATAAGGACAGAGACGCATCGCCTTCGGCCTCACTTGGCAGCGGAGACGAGAAGCGGCGAGCACCAACTTACTGAGTCGCTGCGTTTTGCTGCAGATTGCCTTCCACCGTCTGAACTTTGTGCCCTCAACCAGCTGACTGCATGAGCGTGGAAAACTTTGGCTTGCCCTTACCGGCTAGAAGGGGCGGTTTCCTTCAGCGGTTGCGGCTTTCGGTTGCGTTTTCACCTGACGTCATCAGAAGCCAGCTATAAGGACAGAGACCCATCGCCTTCGGCCTCACTTGGCAGCGGAGACGATAAGCGGCGAGCACCAACTTACTGAGTCGCTGCGTTTTGCTGCAGATTGCCTTCCACCGTCTGAACTTTGTGCCCTCAACCAGCTGACTGCATGAGCGTGGAAAACGTTGGCTTGCCCTTACCAGCTAAAAGGGGCGGTTTCCTTCAGTGGTTGCGGCTATCGGTGGCGTTTTCACCTGACGTAATCGGACGCCAGCTATAAGGACAGAGACCCATCGCCTTCGGCCTCAATTGGCAGCGGAGACGATAAGCGGCGAGCACCAACTTACTGTGTCGCTGCGTTTTGCTGCAGATTGCCTTCCACCGTCTGAAATTTGTGCCCTCAACCAGCTGACTGCATGAGCGTGGCAAACGTTGGCTTGCCCTTACCGGATAGAAGGGGCGGTTTCCTTCAACGGTTGCAGTTATCGGTGGCGTTTTCACCTGACGTCATCGGAAGCCAGCTATAAGGACAGTGACCCATCGCCTTCGACCTCACTTGGCAGCGGAGACCATAAGCGGCGAGCACCAACTTACTGTGTCGCTGCGTTTTGCTGCAGATGGCCTTCCACCGTCTGAACTTTGTGCCCTCAACCAGCTGACTGCATGAGCGTGACAAACGTTGGCTTGCCCTTACCGGCTAGAAGGGGCGGTTTCCTTCAGCGGTTGCGTCTATGGGCGGCGTTTTCACCTGACGTCATCGGACGCCAGCTATAAGGACAGAGACCCATCGCCTTCGGCCTCACTTGGCAGCGGAGACGATAAGCGGCGAGCACCAACTTACTGTGTCGCTGCGTTTTGCTGCAGTTTGCCTTCCACCGTCTGAACTTTGTGCCCTCAACCAGCTGACTGCATGAGCGTGGAAAACGTTGGCTTGCCCTTACCGGCTAAAAGGGGCGGTTTCCTTCAGTGGTTGCGGCTATCGGTGGCGTTTTCACCTGACGTAATCGGACGCCAGCTATAAGGACAGAGACCCATCCCCTTCGGACTCACTTGGCAGCGGAGACGATAAGCGGCGAGCACCAAATTACTGTGTCACTGCGTTTTGCTGCAGATTGCCTTCCACCGTCTGAACTTTGTGCCCTCAACCAGCTGACTGCATGAGCGTGGCAAACGTTGGCTTGCCCTTACCGGTTAAAAGGGGCGGTTTCCTTCAGCGGTTGCGTCTATGGGCGGCGTTTTCACCTGACGTCATCGGAGCCAGCTATAAGGACAGAGACGCATCGCCTTCGGCCTCACTTGGCAGCGGAGACGATAAGCGGCGAGCACCAACTTACTGTGTCGCTGCGATTTGCTGCAGATTGCCTTCAACCGTCAGAACTTTGTGCCCTCAACCAGCTGACTGCATGAGCGTGGCAAACGTTGGCTAGCCCTCACCGTCTAAAAGGGGTGGTTTCCTTCAGCGGTTGCGGCTATCGGTGGCGTTTTGACCTGACGTCATCGGAAGCGAGCTATAAGGACAGAGACCCATCGCCTTCGGCCTCACTTTGCAGCGGAGACGATAAGCGGCGAGCACCAACTTACTGTGTCGCTGCGTTTTGCTGCAGATTGCCTTCCACCGTCTGAAATTTGTGCCCTCAACCAGCTGACTGCATGAGCGTGGAAAACGTTGGCTTGCCCTTACCGGCTAAAAGGGGCGGTTTCCTTCAGCGGCTGCGGCTATCGGTTGCGTTTTCACCTGACGTCATTGGACGCCAGCTATAAGGACAGAGACCCATCGCCTTCGGCCTCACTTGGCAGCGGAGACGATAAGCGGCGAGCAGCAACTTTCTGTGTCACAGCGTTTTGCTGCAGATTGCCTTCCACCGTCTAAACTTCGTGTTCTCACCCAGCTGACTGCATGAGCGTGGCAAACGTTGGCTTGCCCTTACCGGATAAAAGGGGCGGTTTCCTTCAGCGGTTGCGGCTATCGGTGGCGTTTTCACCTGAGGTCATCGCACGCCAGCTATAAGGACAGAGACGCATCGCCTTCGGCCTCACTTGGCAGCGGAGACGATAAGCGGCGAGCACCAACTTACTGAGTCGCTGCGTTTTGCTGCAGATTGCCTTCCACCGTCTGAACTTTGTGCCCTCAACCAGCTGACTGCATGAGCGTGGAAAACTTTGGCTTGCCCTTACCGGCTAGAAGGGGCGGTTTCCTTCAGCGGTTGCGGCTTTCGGTTGCGTTTTCACCTGACGTCATCGGAAGCCAGCTATAAGGACAGAGACCCATCGCCTTCGGCCTCACTTGGCAGCGGAGACGATAAGCGGCGAGCACCAACTTTCTGTGTCGCTGCGTTTTGCTGCAGATTGCCTTCCACCGTCTGAACTTTGTGCCCTCAACCAGCTGACTGCATGAGCGTGGAAAACGTTGGCTTGCCCTTACCGGCTAAAAGGGGCGGTTTCCTTCAGTGGTTGCGGCTATCGGTGGCGTTTTCACCTGACGTAATCGGACGCCAGCTATAAGGACAGAAACCCATCGCCTTCGGCCTCAATTGGCAGCGGAGACGATAAGCGGCGAGCACCAACTTACTGTGTCGCTGCGTTTTGCTGCAGATTGCCTTCCACCGTCTGAAATTTGTGCCCTCAACCAGCTGACTGCATGAGCGTGGCAAACGTTGGCTTGCCCTTACCGGATAGAAGGGGCGGTTTCCTTCAACGGTTGCAGCTATCGGTGGCGTTTTCACCTGACGTCATCGGACGCCAGCTATAAGGACAGTGACCCATCGCCTTCGGCCTCACTTGGCAGCGGAGAGGATAAGCGGCGAGCACCAACTTACTGTGCCGCTGCGTTTTGCTGCAGATTGCCTTCAACCGTCTGAACTTTGTGCCCTCAACCAGCTGACTGCATGAGCGTGGCAAACGTTGGCTTGCCCTTACCGGCTAAAAGGGGCGGTTTCCTTCAGCGGTTGCGGGTATCGGCGGCGTTTTCAGCTGATGTCATCGGACGCCAGCTATAAGGAAAGGGACCCATCGCCTTCGGCCTCACTTGGCAGCGGAGACCATAAGCGGCGAGCACCAACTTCCTGTGTCGCTGCGTTTTGCTGCAGATTGCCTTCCACCGTCTGAACTTTGTGGTCTCAATCAGCTGACTGCATGAGCGTGGAAAACGTTGGCTTGCCCGTACCGGCTAAAAGGGGCGGTTTCCTTCAGCGGTTGCGGCTATCGGTGGCGTATTCACCTGACGTCATCGGACGCCAGCTATAAGGACAGAGACCCATCGCCTTCGGCCTCACTTGGCAGCGGAGACGATAAGCGGCGAGCACCAACTTACTGTGTCGCTGCGTTTTGCTGCAGATTGCCTTCCACCGTCTGAACTTTGTGCCCTAAACCAGCTAACTGCATGAGCGTGGAAAACGTTGGCTTGCCCTTACCGGCTAAAAGGGCCGGTTTCCTTCAGCGGTTGCGGCTATCGGTGGCGTTTTCACCTGACGTCATCGGACGCCAGCTATAAGGACAGAGACCCATCGCCTTCGGCCTCACTTGGCAGCGGAGACGATAAGCGGCGAGCACCAACTTACTGTGTCGCTGCGTTTTGCTGCAGATTGCCTTCCACCGTCTGAACTTTGTGCCCTCAACCAGCTGATTGCCTTCCACCGTCTGAACTTTGTGCCCTCAACCAGCTGACTGCATGAGCGTGGAAAACGTTGGCTTGCCCTTACCGGCTAAAAGGGGCGTTTTCGTTCAGCGGTTGCGGCTATCGGTGGCGTTTTCACCTTACGTCATCGGACGCCAGCTATAAGGACTGAGACCCATTGCTTTCGGCCTCACTTGGCAGCGGAGACGATAAGTGGCGAGCACCAACTTACTGTGTCGCTGCGTTTTGCTGCAGATTGCCTTCCACCGTCTGAACTTTGTGCCCTCAACCAGCTGACTGCATGAGCGTGGAAAACGTTGGCTTGCACTTACCGCCTAAAAGGGGCGGTTTCCTTCAGCGGTTGCGGCTATCGGTGGCGTTTTCACCTTACGTCATCGGACGCCAGCTATAAGGACTGAGACCCATCGCCTTCGGCATCACTTGGCAGCGAAGACGATAAGCGGCGAGCACCAACTTACTGTGTCGCTGCGTTTTGCTGCAGATTGCCTTCCACCGTCTGAACTTTGTGCCCTCAACCAGCTGACTGCATGAGCGTGGAAAACGCTAACTTGCCCTTACCGGCTAGAAGGGGCAGTTTCCTTCAGCGGTTGCGGCTATCGGTGGCGTTTTCACCTGACGTCATCGGACGCCAGCTATAAGGAGAGAGACCCATCGCCTTCGGCCTCTCTTGGCAGCGGACACGATAAGCGGCGAGCACCAACTTACTGTGTCGCTGCGTTTTGCTGCAGATTGCCTTCCACCGTCTGAACTTTGTGGCCTCAACCAGCTGAGAGCATGAGCGTGGAATACGCTGGCTTGCCCTTACCGGCTAGAAGGGGCGGTTTCCATCAATGGTTGCGGCTATCGGTGGCGTTTTCACCTGACGTCATCGGACGCCAGCTATAAGGACAGAGACCCATCGCCTTCGACCTCACTTGGCAGCGGAGACGATAAGCGGCGAGCACCAACTTACTGTGTCGCTGCGTTTTGCTGCAGATTGCCTTCCACCGTCTGAACTTTGTGCCCTCAACCAGCTGATTGCCTTCCACCGTCTGAACTTTGTGCCCTCAACCAGCTGACTGCATGAGCGTGGAAAACGTTGGCTTGCCCTTACCGGCTAAAAGGGGCGTTTTCGTTCAGTGGTTGCGGCTATCGGTGGCGTTTTCACCTGACGTCATCGGACGCCAGCTATAAGGACAGAGACCCATCGCCTTCGGCCTCACTTGGCAGCGGAGACGATAAGCGGCGAGCACCAACTTACTGTGTCGCTGCGTTTTGCTGCAGATTGCCTTCCACCTTCTGAATTTTGGGCCCTCAACTAGCTGACTGCATGAGCGTGGCAAACATTGGCTTGCCCTTACCGGTTAGAAGGGGCGGTTTCTTTCAGCGGTTGTGGCTATCGGTGGTGTTTTCACCTGACGACATCGGACGCCAGCTTTAAGGACAGAGACCCATCGCCTTCGGCCTCACTTGGAAGCGGAAACGATAAGCGGCGAGCACCAACTTACTGTGTCGCTGCGTTTTGCTGCAGATTGCCTTCCACCGTCAGAACTTTGTGCCCTCAACCAGCTGTCTGCATGAGCGTGGCAAACGTTGGCTTGCACTTACCGGCTAAAAGGGGCGGTTTCCTTCAGCGGTTGCGGCTATCGGTGGCGTTTTCACCTGACGTCATTGGACGCCAGCTATAAGGACAGAGACCCATCGCCTTCAGCCTCACTTGGCAGCGAGGACGATAAACGGCGAGCACCAACTTACTGTGTCGGTGCGTTTTGCTGCAGATTGCCTTCCACCGTCAGAACTTTGTGCCCTCAACCAGCTGACTGCATGAGCGTGGAAAACGTTGGCTTGCACTTACCGGCTAAAAGGGGCGGTTTCCTTCAGCGGTTGCGGCTATCGGTGGCGTTTTCACCTGACGTCATCGGACGCCAGCTATAAGGACAGAGACCCATCGCCTTCAGCCTCACTTGGCAGCGAAGACGATAAACGGCGAGCACCAACTTACTGTGTCGGTGCGTTTTGCTGCAGATTGCCTTCCACCGTCTGAACTTTGTGCCCTCAACCAGCTGACTGCATGAGCGTGGAAAACGTTGGCTTGCACTTACCGGCAAAAAAGGGGCGGTTTCCTTCAGCGGTTGCGGCTATCGGTGGCGTTTTCACCTTACGTCATCGGACGCCAGCTATAAGGACTGAGACCCATCGCATTCGGCCTCACTTGGCAGCGAAGACGATAAGCGGCGAGCACCAACTTACTGTGTCGCTGCGTTTTGCTGCAGATTGCCTTCCACCGTCTGAACTTTGTGCCCTCAACCAGCTGACTGCATGAGCGTGGAAAACGCTAACTTGCCCTTACCGGCTAGAAGGGGCGGTTTCCTTCAGCGGTTGCGGCTATCGGTGGCGTTTTCACCTGACGTCATCGGACGCCAGTTATAAGGAGAGAGACCCATCGCCTTCGGCCTCTTTTGGCAGCGGAGACGATAAGCGGCGAGCACCAACTTACTGTGTCGCTGCGTTTTGCTGCAGATTGCCTTCCACCGTCTGAACTTTGTGCCCTCAACCAGCTGACTGCATGAGCGTGGGAAACGTTGGCTTGCACTTAGCGACTAAAAGGGGCGGTTTCCTTCAGCGGTTGCGGCTATCGGTAGCGTTTTCACCTGACGTCATCGGATGCCAGCTATAAGGACAGAGACTCATCGCCTTCGGCCTCACTTGGCAGCGGAGACGATAAGCGGCAAAAACCAACTTACTGTGTCGCTGCGTTTTGCTGCAGATTGCCTTCCACCGTCTGAACTTTGTGCCCTCAACCAGCTGACTGCATGAGCGTGGCAAACATTGGCTTTCCCTTACCGGCTAGGAGGGTCGGTTTCCTTCAGCGGTTGTGGCTATCGGTGGCGTTTTCACCTGATGTCATCGGACGCCAGCTATCAGGACAGAGACCCATCGCCTTCGGCCTCACTTGGCAGAGGAGACGACAAGCGGCGAGCACCAACTTACTGTGTCGCTGCGTTTTGCTGCAGATTGCCTTCCACCGTCTGAACTTTGTGCCCTCAACCAGCTAACTGCATGAGCGTGGCAAACGTTGGCTAGCCCTCACCGTCTAAAAGGGGCGGTTTCCTTCAGCGGTTGCGGCTTTCGGTTGCGTTTTCACCTGACGTCATCGGAAGCCAGCTATAAGGACAGAGACCCATCGCCTTCGGCCTCACTTGGCAGCGGAGACGATAAGCGGCGAGCACCAACTTACTGTGTCGCTGCGTTTTGCTGCAGATTGCCTTCCACCGTCTGAACTTTGTGCCCTAAACCAGCTAACTGCATGAGCGTGGAAAACGTTGGCTTGCCCTTACCGGCTAAAAGGGCCGGTTTCCTTCAGCGGTTGCGGCTATCGGTGGCGTTTTCACCTGACGTCATCGGACGCCAGCTATAAGGACAGAGACCCATCGCCTTCGGCCTCACTTGGCAGCGGAGACGATAAGCGGCGAGCACCAACTTACTGTGTCGCTGCGTTTTGCTGCAGATTGCCTTCCACCGTCTGAACTTTGTGCCCTCAACCAGCTGATTGCCTTCCACCGTCTGAACTTTGTGCCCTCAACCAGCTGACTGCATGAGCGTGGAAAACGTTGGCTTGCCCTTACCGGCTAAAAGGGGCGTTTTCGTTCAGCGGTTGCGGCTATCGGTGGCGTTTTCACCTTACGTCATCGGACGCCAGCTATAAGGACTGAGACCCATTGCTTTCGGCCTCACTTGGCAGCGGAGACGATAAGTGGCGAGCACCAACTTACTGTGTCGCTGCGTTTTGCTGCAGATTGCCTTCCACCGTCTGAACTTTGTGCCCTCAACCAGCTGACTGCATGAGCGTGGAAAACGTTGGCTTGCACTTACCGCCTAAAAGGGGCGGTTTCCTTCAGCGGTTGCGGCTATCGGTGGCGTTTTCACCTTACGTCATCGGACGCCAGCTATAAGGACTGAGACCCATCGCCTTCGGCATCACTTGGCAGCGAAGACGATAAGCGGCGAGCACCAACTTACTGTGTCGCTGCGTTTTGCTGCAGATTGCCTTCCACCGTCTGAACTTTGTGCCCTCAACCAGCTGACTGCATGAGCGTGGAAAACGCTAACTTGCCCTTACCGGCTAGAAGGGGCAGTTTCCTTCAGCGGTTGCGGCTATCGGTGGCGTTTTCACCTGACGTCATCGGACGCCAGCTATAAGGAGAGAGACCCATCGCCTTCGGCCTCTCTTGGCAGCGGACACGATAAGCGGCGAGCACCAACTTACTGTGTCGCTGCGTTTTGCTGCAGATTGCCTTCCACCGTCTGAACTTTGTGGCCTCAACCAGCTGAGAGCATGAGCGTGGAAAACGCTGGCTTGCCCTTACCGGCTAGAAGGGGCGGTTTCCATCAATGGTTGCGGCTATCGGTGGCGTTTTCACCTGACGTCATCGGACGCCAGCTATAAGGACAGAGACCCATCGCCTTCGGCCTCAATTGGCAGCGGAGACGATAAGCGGCGAGCACCAACTTACTGTGTCGCTGCGTTTTGCTGCAGATTGCCTTCCACCGTCTGAAATTTGTGCCCTCAACCAGCTGACTGCATGAGCGTGGCAAACGTTGGCTTGCCCTTACCGGATAGAAGGGGCGGTTTCCTTCAACGGTTGCAGCTATCGGTGGCGTTTTCACCTGACGTCATCGGACGCCAGCTATAAGGACAGTGACCCATCGCCTTCGGCCTCACTTGGCAGCGGAGAGGATAAGCGGCGAGCACCAACTTACTGTGCCGCTGCGTTTTGCTGCAGATTGCCTTCAACCGTCTGAACTTTGTGCCCTCAACCAGCTGACTGCATGAGCGTGGCAAACGTTGGCTTGCCCTTACCGGCTAAAAGGGGCGGTTTCCTTCAGCGGTTGCGGGTATCGGCGGCGTTTTCAGCTGATGTCATCGGACGCCAGCTATAAGGAAAGGGACCCATCGCCTTCGGCCTCACTTGGCAGCGGAGACCATAAGCGGCGAGCACCAACTTCCTGTGTCGCTGCGTTTTGCTGCAGATTGCCTTCCACCGTCTGAACTTTGTGCCCTCAATCAGCTGACTGCATGAGCGTGGAAAACGTTGGCTTGCCCGTACCGGCTAAAAGGGGCGGTTTCCTTCAGCGGTTGCGGCTATCGGTGGCGTATTCACCTGACGTCATCGGACGCCAGCTATAAGGACAGAGACCCATCGCCTTCGGCCTCACTTGGCAGCGGAGACGATAAGCGGCGAGCACCAACTTACTGTGTCGCTGCGTTTTGCTGCAGATTGCCTTCCACCGTCTGAACTTTGTGCCCTAAACCAGCTAACTGCATGAGCGTGGAAAACGTTGGCTTGCCCTTACCGGCTAAAAGGGCCGGTTTCCTTCAGCGGTTGCGGCTATCGGTGGCGTTTTCACCTGACGTCATCGGACGCCAGCTATAAGGACAGAGACCCATCGCCTTCGGCCTCACTTGGCAGCGGAGACGATAAGCGGCGAGCACCAACTTACTGTGTCGCTGCGTTTTGCTGCAGATTGCCTTCCACCTTCTGAATTTTGGGCCCTCAACTAGCTGACTGCATGAGCGTGGCAAACATTGGCTTGCCCTTACCGGTTAGAAGGGGCGGTTTCTTTCAGCGGTTGTGGCTATCGGTGGTGTTTTCACCTGACGACATCGGACGCCAGCTTTAAGGACAGAGACCCATCGCCTTCGGCCTCACTTGGAAGCGGAAACGATAAGCGGCGAGCACCAACTTACTGTGTCGCTGCGTTTTGCTGCAGATTGCCTTCCACCGTCAGAACTTTGTGCCCTCAACCAGCTGTCTGCATGAGCGTGGCAAACGTTGGCTTGCACTTACCGGCTAAAAGGGGCGGTTTCCTTCAGCGGTTGCGGCTATCGGTGGCGTTTTCACCTGACGTCATTGGACGCCAGCTATAAGGACAGAGACCCATCGCCTTCAGCCTCACTTGGCAGCGAGGACGATAAACGGCGAGCACCAACTTACTGTGTCGGTGCGTTTTGCTGCAGATTGCCTTCCACCGTCAGAACTTTGTGCCCTCAACCAGCTGACTGCATGAGCGTGGAAAACGTTGGCTTGCACTTACCGGCTAAAAGGGGCGGTTTCCTTCAGCGGTTGCGGCTATCGGTGGCGTTTTCACCTGACGTCATCGGACGCCAGCTATAAGGACAGAGACCCATCGCCTTCAGCCTCACTTGGCAGCGAAGACGATAAACGGCGAGCACCAACTTACTGTGTCGGTGCGTTTTGCTGCAGATTGCCTTCCACCGTCTGAACTTTGTGCCCTCAACCAGCTGACTGCATGAGGGTGGAAAACGTTGGCTTGCACTTACCGGCAAAAAAGGGGCGGTTTCCTTCAGCGGTTGCGGCTATCGGTGGCGTTTTCACCTTACGTCATCGGACGCCAGCTATAAGGACTGAGACCCATCGCATTCGGCCTCACTTGGCAGCGAAGACGATAAGCGGCGAGCACCAACTTACTGTGTCGCTGCGTTTTGCTGCAGATTGCCTTCCACCGTCTGAACTTTGTGCCCTCAACCAGCTGACTGCATGAGCGTGGAAAACGCTAACTTGCCCTTACCGGCTAGAAGGGGCGGTTTCCTTCAGCGGTTGCGGCTATCGGTGGCGTTTTCACCTGACGTCATCGGACGCCAGTTATAAGGAGAGAGACCCATCGCCTTCGGCCTCTTTTGGCAGCGGAGACGATAAGCGGCGAGCACCAACTTACTGTGTCGCTGCGTTTTGCTGCAGATTGCCTTCCACCGTCTGAACTTTGTGCCCTCAACCAGCTGACTGCATGAGCGTGGGAAACGTTGGCTTGCACTTAGCGACTAAAAGGGGCGGTTTCCTTCAGCGGTTGCGGCTATCGGTAGCGTTTTCACCTGACGTCATCGGATGCCAGCTATAAGGACAGAGACTCATCGCCTTCGGCCTCACTTGGCAGCGGAGACGATAAGCGGCAAAAACCAACTTACTGTGTCGCTGCGTTTTGCTGCAGATTGCCTTCCACCGTCTGAACTTTGTGCCCTACACCAGCTGACTGCATGAGCGTGGCAAACATTGGCTTTCCCTTACCGGCTAGGAGGGTCGGTTTCCTTCAGCGGTTGTGGCTATCGGTGGCGTTTTCACCTGATGTCATCGGACGCCAGCTATCAGGACAGAGACCCATCGCCTTCGGCCTCACTTGGCAGAGGAGACGACAAGCGGCGAGCACCAACTTACTGTGTCGCTGCGTTTTGCTGCAGATTGCCTTCCACCGTCTGAACTTTGTGCCCTCAACCAGCTAACTGCATGAGCGTGGCAAACGTTGGCTAGCCCTCACCGTCTAAAAGGGGCGGTTTCCTTCAGCGGTTGCGGCTTTCGGTTGCGTTTTCACCTGACGTCATCGGAAGCCAGCTATAAGGACAGAGACCCATCGCCTTCGGCCTCACATGGCAGCGGAGACGATAAGCGGCGAGCACCAACTTACTGTGTCGCTGCGATTTGCTGCAGATTGCCTTCAACCGTCTCAACTTTGTGCCCTCAACCAGCTGACTGCATGAGCGTGGCAAACGTTGGCTAGCCCTCACCGTCTAAAAGGGGTGGTTTCCTTCAGCGGTTGCGGCTATCGGTGGCGTTTTGACCTGACGTCATCGGAAGCGAGCTATAAGGACAGAGACCCATCGCCTTCGGCCTCACTTTGCAGCGGAGACGATAAGCGGCGAGCACCAACTTACTGTGTCGCTGCGTTTTGCTGCAGATTGCCTTCAACCGTCTGAAATTTGTGCCCTCAACCAGCTGACTGCATGAGCGTGGAAAACGTTGGCTTGCCCTTACCGGCTAAAAGGGGCGGTTTCCTTCAGCGGCTGCGGCTATCGGTTGCGTTTTCACCTGACGTCATCGGACGCCAGCTATAAGGACAGAGACCCATCGCCTTCGGCCTCACTTGGCAGCGGAGACGATAAGCGGCGAGCACCAACTTACTGAGTCACTGCGTTTTGCTGCAGATTGCCTTCCACCGTCTAAACTTCGTGTTCTCACCCAGCTGACTGCATGAGCGTGGCAAACGTTGGCTTGCCCTTACCGGATAAAAGGGGCGGTTTCCTTCAGCGGTTGCGGCTATCGGTGGCGTTTTCACCTGAGGTCATCGCACGCCAGCTATAAGGACAGAGACGCATCGCCTTCGGCCTCACTTGGCAGCGGAGACGATAAGCGGCGAGCACCAACTTACTGAGTCGCTGCGTTTTGCTGCAGATTGCCTTCCACCGTCTGAACTTTGTGCCCTCAACCAGCTGACTGCTTGAGCGTGGAAAACTTTGGCTTGCCCTTACCGGCTAGAAGGGGCGGTTTCCTTCAGCGGTTGCGGCTTTCGGTTGCGTTTTCACCTGACGTCATCGGAAGCCAGCTTTAACGACAGAGACCCATCGCCTTCGGCCTCACTTGGCAGCGGAGACGATAAGCGGCGAGCACCAACTTTCTGTGTCGCTGCGTTTTGCTGCAGATTGCCTTCCACCGTCTGAACTTTGTGCCCTCAACCAGCTGACTGCATGAGCGTGGAAAACGTTGGCTTGCCCTTACCGGCTAAAAGGGGCGGTTTCCTTCAGTGGTGGCGGCTATCGGTGGCGTTTTCACCTGACGTAATCGGACGCCAGCTATAAGGACAGAGACCCATCGCCTTCGGCCTCAATTGGCAGCGGAGACGATAAGCGGCGAGCACCAACTTACTGTGTCGCTGCGTTTTGCTGCAGATTGCCTTCCACCGTCTGAAATTTGTGCCCTCAACCAGCTGACTGCATGAGCGTGGCAAACGTTGGCTTGCCCTTACCGAATAGAAGGGGCGGTTTCCTTCAACGGTTGCAGCTATCGGTGGCGTTTTCACCTGACGTCATCGGAAGCCAGCTATAAGGACAGTGACCCATCGCCTTCGGCCTCACTTGGCAGCGGAGAGGATAAGCGGCGAGCACCAACTTACTGTGCCGCTGCGTTTTGCTGCAGATTGCCTTCAACCGTCTGAACTTTGTGCCCTCAACCAGCTGACTGCATGAGCGTGGCAAACGTTGGCTTGCCCTTACCGGCTAAAATGGGCGGTTTCCTTCAGCGGTTGCGGCTATCGGCGGCGTTTTCAGCTGATGTCATCGGACGCCAGCTATAAAGAAAGAGACCCATCGCCTTCGGCCTCACTTGGCAGCGGAGACCATAAGCGGCGAGCACCAACTTCCTGTGTCGCTGCGTTTTGCTGCAGATTGCCTTCCACCGTCTGAACTTTGTGCCCTCAATCAGCTGACTGCATGAGCGTGGAAAACGTTGGCTTGCCCTTACCGGCTAAAAGGGGCGGTTTCCTTCAGCGGTTGCGGCTATCGGTGGCGTTTTCACCTGACGTCATCGGACGCCAGCTATAAGGACAGAGACCCATCGCCTTCGGCCTCACTTGGCAGCGGAGACGATAAGCGGCGAGCACCAACTTACTGTGTCGCTGCGTTTTGCTGCAGATTGCCTTCCACCGTCTGAACTTTGTGCCCTCAACCAGCTGACTGCATGAGCGTGGCAAACGTTGGCTTGCCCTTACCGGCTAGAAGGGGCGGTTTCCTTCAGCGGTTGCGGCTATCAGTGGCGTTTTCACCTGACGTCATCGGACGCCAGCTATAAGGACAGCGACCCATCGCCTTCGGCCTCACTTGGCAGCGGAGACGATAAGCGGCGAGCACCAACTTACTGTGTCGCTGCGTTTTGCTGCAGATTGCCTTCCACCGTCTGAACTTTGTGCCCTAAACCAGCTAACTGCATGAGCGTGGAAAACGTTGGCTTGCCCTTACCGGCTAAAAGGGCCGGTTTCCTTCAGCGGTTGCGGCTATCGGTGGCGTTTTCACCTGACGTCATCGGACGCCAGCTATAAGGACAGAGACCCATCGCCTTCGGCCTCACTTGGCAGCGGAGACGATAAGCGGCGAGCACCAAGTTACTGTGTCGCTGCGTTTTGCTGCAGATTGCCTTCCACCGTCTGAACTTTGTGCCCTCAACCAGCTGATTGCCTTCCACCGTCTGAACTTTGTGCCCTCAACCAGCTGACTGCATGAGCGTGGAAAACGTTGGCTTGCCCTTACCGGCTAAAAGGGGCGTTTTCGTTCAGTGGTTGCGGCTATCGGTGGCGTTTTCACCGGACGTCATCGGACGCCAGCTATAAGGACAGAGACCCATCGCTTTCGGCCTCACTTGGCAGCGGAGACGATAAGTGGCGAGCACCAACTTACTGTGTCGCTGCGTTTTGCTGCAGATTGCCTTCCACCGTCTGAATTTTGGGCCCTCAACCAGCTGACTGCATGAGCGTGGCAAACATTGGCTTGCCCTTACCGGCTAGAAGGGGCGGTTTCCTTCAGCGGTTGTGGCTATCGGTGGCGTTTTCACCTGACGACCTCGGACGCCAGCTTTAAGGACAGAGACCCATCGCCTTCGGCCTCACTCAGAAGCGGAAACGATAAGCGGCGAGCACCAACTTACTGTGTCGCTGCGTTTTGCTGCAGATTGCCTTCCACCGTCAGAACTTTGTGCCCTCAACCAGCTGTCTGCATGAGCGTGGCAAACGTTGGCTTGCACTTACCGGCTAAAAGGGGCGGTTTCCTTCAGCGGTTGCGGCTATCGGTGGCGTTTTCACCTGACGTCATCGGACGCCAGCTATAAGGACAGAGACCCATCGCCTTCAGCCTCACTTGGCAGCGAAGACGATAAACGGCGAGCACCAACTTACTGTGTCGGTGCGTTTTGCTGCAGATTGCCTTCCACCGTCTGAACTTTGTGCCCTCAACCAGCTGACTGCATGAGCGTGGAAAACGTTGGCTTGCACTTACCGCCTAAAAGGGGCGGTTTCCTTCAGCGGTTGCGGCTATCGGTGGCGTTTTCACCTGACGTCATCGGACGCCAGCTATAAGGAGAGAGACCCATCGCCTTCGGCCTCTCTTGGCAGCGGACACGATAAGCGGCGAGAACCAACTTACTGTGTCGCTGCGTTTTGCTGCAGATTGCCTTCCACCGTCTGAACTTTGTGCCCTTAACCAGCTGACTGCATGAGCGTGGCAAACGTTAGCTTGCCCTTACCGGCTAGAAGGAGCGGTTTTCTTCAGCGGTTGCGGCTATCGGTGGCGTTTTCACCTGACGTCATCGGACGCCAGCTAGAAGGACAGAGACCCATCGCCTTCGGCCTCACTTGGCAGCGAAGTCGATAAGCGGCGAGCACCAACTTACTGTGTCGCTGCGTTTTGCTGCAGATTGCCTTCCACCGTCTGAACTTTGTGCCCTCAACCAGCTGACTGCATGAGCGTGGGAAACGTTGGCTTGCCCTTAGCGGCTAAAAGGGGCGGTTTCCTTCAGCGGTTGCGGCTATCGGTGGCGTTTTCACCTGACGTCATCGGACGCCAGCTATAAGGACAGACTCATCGCCTTCGGCTTCACTTGGCAGCGGAGACGATAAGCGGCAAAAACCAACTTACTGTGTCGCTGCGTTTTGCTGCAGATTGCCTTCCACCGTCTGAACTTTGTGCCCTCAACCAGCTGACTGCATGAGCGTGGCAAACATTGGCTTTCCCTTACCGGCTAGAAGGGGCGGTTTCCTTCAGCGGTTGTGGCTATCGGTGGCGTTTTCACCTGATGTCATCGGACGCCAGCTATAAGGACAGAGACCCATCGCCTTCGGCCTCACTTGGCAGAGGAGACGACAAGCGGCGAGCACCAACTTACTGTGTCGCTGCGTTTTGCTGCAGATTGCCTTCCACCGTCTGAACTTTGTGGCCTCAACGAGCTGAGAGCATGAGCGTGGAAAACGCTGGCTTGCCTTTACCGGCTAGAAGGGGCGGTTTCCATCAATGGTTGCGGCTATCGGTGGCGTTTTCACCTGACGTCATCGGACGCCAGCTATAAGGACAGAGACCCATCGCCTTCGACCTCACTTGTCAGCGGAGAGGATAAGCGGCGAGCACCAACTTACTGTGTCGCTGCGTTTTGCTGCAGATTGCCTTCCACCGTCTGAACTTTGTGCCCTCAACCAGCTGATTGCCTTCCACCGTCTGAACTTTGTGCCCTCAACCAGCTGACTGCATGAGCGTGGAAAACGTTGGCTTGCCCTTACCGGCTAAAAGGGGCGTTTTCGTTCAGTGGTTGCGGCTACAGGTGGCGTTTTCACCTGACGTCATCGGACGCCAGCTATAAGGACAGAGACCCATCGCCTTCGGCCTCACTTGGCAGCGGAGACGATAAGCGGCGAGCACCAACTTACTGTGTCGCTGCGTTTTGCTGCAGATTGCCTTCCACCTTCTGAATTTTGGGCCCTCAACTAGCTGACTGCATGAGCGTGGCAAACATTGGCTTGCCCTTACCGGTTAGAAGGGGCGGTTTCTTTCAGCGGTTGTGGCTATCGGTGGCGTTTTCACCTGACGACATCGGACGCCAGCTTTAAGGACAGAGACCCATCGCCTTCGGCCTCACTTGGCAGCGAAGACGATAAACGGCGAGGACCAACTTACTGTGTCGCTGCGTTTTGCTGCAGATTGCCTTCCACCGTCAGAACTTTGTGCCCTCAACCAGCTGTCTGCATGAGCGTGGCAAACGTTGGCTTGCACTTACCGGCTAAAAGGGGCGGTTTCCTTCAGCGGTTGCGGCTATCGGTGGCGTTTTCACCTGACGTCATTGGACGCCAGCTATAAGGACAGAGACCCATCGCCTTCAGCCTCACTTGGCAGCGAGGACGATAAACGGCGAGCACCAACTTACTGTGTCGGTGCGTTTTGCTGCAGATTGCCTTCCACCGTCTGAACTTTGTGCCCTCAACCAGCTGACTGCATGAGCGTGGAAAACGTTGGCTTGCACTTACCGGCTAAAAGGGGCGGTTTCCTTCAGCGGTTGCGGCTATCGGTGGCGTTTTCACCTGACGTCATCGGACGCCAGCTATAAGGAGAGAGACCCATCGCCTTCGGCCTCTCTTGGCAGCGGACACGATAAGCGGCGAGAACCAACTTACTGTGTCGCTGCGTTTTGCTGCAGATTGCCTTCCACCGTCTGAACTTTGTGCCCTTAACCAGCTGACTGCATGAGCGTGGCAAACGTTAGCTTGCCCTTACCGGCTAGAAGGGGCGGTTTCCTTCAGCGGTTGCGGCTATCGGTGGCGTTTTCACCTGACGTCATCGGACGCCAGTTATAAGGAGAGAGACCCATCGCCTTCGGCCTCTTTTGGCAGCGGAGACGATAAGCGGCGAGCACCAACTTACTGTGTCGCTGCGTTTTGCTGCAGATTGCCTTCCACCGTCTGAACTTTGTGCCCTTAACCAGCTGACTGCATGAGCGTGGCAAACGTTAGCTTGCCCTTACCGGCTAGAAGGAGCGGTTTTCTTCAGCGGTTGCGGCTATCGGTAGCGTTTTCACCTGACGTCATCGGACGCCAGCTATAAGGACAGAGACTCATCGCCTTCGGCCTCACTTGGCAGCGGAGACGATAAGCGGCAAAAACCAACTTACTGTGTCGCTGCGTTTTGCTGCAGATTGCCTTCCACCGTCTGAACTTTGTGCCCTCAACCAGCTGACTGCATGAGCGTGGCAAACATTGGCTTTCCCTTACCGGCTAGAAGGGTCGGTTTCCTTCAGCGGTTGTGGCTATCGGTGGCGTTTTCACCTGATGTCATCGGACGCCAGCTATCAGGACAGAGACCCATCGCCTTCGGCCTCACTTGGCAGAGGAGACGACAAGCGGCGAGCACCAACTTACTGTGTCGCTGCGTTTTGCTGCAGATTGCCTTCCACCGTCTGAACTTTGTGGCCTCAACCAGCTGAGAGCATGAGCGTGGCAAACGTTGGCTTGCCCTTACCGGCAAAAAGGGGCGGTTTCCTTCAACGGTTGCGGCTCTCGGTGGTGTTTTCAGCTGACGTCATTGGACGCCAGCTATAAGGAAAGAGACCCATCGCCTTCGGCCTCACTTGGCAGCGGAGACGATAAGCGGCGAGCACCAACTTATTGTGTCGCGGCGTTTTGCCGCAGATGGCCTTCCACAGTCTGAACTTTGTGCCCTCAACCAGCTGACTGCAAGAGCGTGACAAACGTTGGCTTGCCCTTACCGGCTAGAAGGGGCGGTTTCCTTCAGTGGTTACGGCTATCGGTGGCGTTTTCACCTGACGTCATCGGACGCCAGCTATAAGGACAGAGACCCATCGCCTTCGGCCTCACTTGGCAGCGGAGACGATAAGCGGCGAGCATCAACTTACTGTGTCGCTGCGTTTTGCTGCAGATTGCCTTCCACCGTCTGAACTTTGTGCCCTCAACCAGCTGACTGCATGAGCGTGGAAAACGTTGGCTTGCCCTTACCGGCTAGAAGGGCGGTTTCCTTCAGCGGTTGCGGCTATCGGTGGCGTTTTCACCTGACGTCATCGGACGCCAGCTATAAGGACAGAGACCCATCGCCATCCGCCTCACTTGGCAGCGGAGACGATAAGCGGCGAGCACCAACTTACTGTGTTGCTGCGTTTTGCTGCAGAGTGCCTTCCACCGCCTGAACTTTGTGCCCTCAACCTGCTGACTGCATGAGCGTGGAAAACATTGGCTTGCCCGTAGCGGCTAAAAGGGGCGGTTTCCTTCAGCGGTTGCGGCTATCGGTGGCGTTTTCATCTGACGTCATCGGACGCCAGCTATAAGGACAGAGACTCATCGCCTTCGGCCTCACTTGGCAGCGGAGACGATAAGCGGCGAGCAGCAACTTACTGTGTCGCTGCGTTTTGCTGCAGATTGCCTTCCATCGTCTGAACTTTGTGCCCTCAACCAGCTGACTGCATGAGCGTGGCAAACATTGGCTTTCCCTTACCGGCTAGAAGGGGCGGTTTCCTTCAGCGGTTGTGGCTATCGGTGGCGTTTTCACCTGACGTCATCGGACGCCAGCTTTAAGGACTGAGACCCATCGCCTTCGGCCTCACTTGGCAGCGGAGACGACAAGCGGCGAGCACCAACTTACTGTGGCGCTGCGTTTTGCTGCAGATTGCCTTCCACCGTCTGAACTTTGTGCCCTCAACCAGCTGACTGCATGAGCGTGGCAAACATTGGCTTTCCCTTACCAGCTAGAAGGGGCGGTTTCCTTCAGCGGTTGTGGCTATCGGTGGCGTTTTCACCTGACGTCATCGGACGCCAGCTATAAGGACAGAGACCCATCGCGTTCGGCCTCACTTGGCAGCGGAGACGACAAGCGGCGAGCACCAACTTACTGTGTCGCTGCGTTTTGCTGCAGATTGCCTTCCACCGTCTGAACTTTGTGCCCTCAACCAGCTGACTGCATGAGCCTGGCAATCATTGGCTTTCCCTTATCGGCTAGAAGGGGCGGTTTCCTTCAGAGGTTGTGGCTATCGGTGGCGTTTTCACCTGACGTCATCGGACGCCAGCTATAAGGACAGAGACCCATCGCCTTCGGCCTCACTTGGCAGCGGAGACGATAAGCGGCGAGCACCAACTTACTGTGTCGCTGCGTTTTGCTTCAGATTGCCTTCCAGCGTCTGAACTTTGTGCCCTCAACCAGCTGACTGCATGAGCGTGGAAAACGCTGACTTGCCCTTACCGGCTAGAAGGGGCGGTTTCTTTCAGCGGTTGCGGCTATCGGTGGCGTTTTCACCTGACGGCATCGGACGCCAGCTATAAGGATAGAGACCCATCGCCTTCGGCCTCAGTTGGCAGCGGAGACGATAAGCGGAGAGCACCAACTTACTGTGTCGCTGCGTTTTGCTGCAGATTGCCTTCCACCGTCTGAACTTTGTGCCCTCAACCAGCTGACTGCATGAGCGTGGAAAACGTTGGCTTTCCCTTACCGGCTAAAAGGGGCGGTTTCCTTCAGCGGTTGCGGCTATCGGTTGCGTTTTCACCTGACGTCATCGGACGCCAGCTATAAGGACAGAGACCCATCGCCTTCGGCCTCACTTGGCAGCGGAGACGATAAGCGGCGAGCACCAACTTACTGTGTCACTGCGTTTTGCTGGAGATTGCCTTCCACCGTCTGAACTTCGTGTTGTCACCCAGCTGACTGCATGAGCGTGGCAAACGTTGGCTTGCCCTTACCGGCTAAAAGGGGCGGTTTCCTTCAGCGGTTGCGGCTATCGGTGGCGTTTTCACCTGAGGTCATCGCACGCCAGCTATAAGGACAGATACCCATCGCCTTCGGCCTCACTTGGCAGCGGAGACGATAAGCGGCGAGCACCAAATTACAGTGTCGCTGCGTTTTGCTGCAGATTGCCTTCCACCGTCTGAACTTTGTGCCCTCAACCAGCTGACTGCATGAGCGTGGCAAACGTTGGCTTGCCCTTACCGGTTAAAAGGGGCGGTTTCCTTCAGCGGTTGCGTCTATGGGCGGCGTTTTCACCTGACGTCATCGGACGCCAGCTATAAGGACAGAGACCCATCGCCTTCGGCCTCACTTGGCAGCGGAGACGATAAGCGGCGAGCACCAAATTACTGTGTCGCTGCGTTTTGCTGCAGATTGCCTTCCACCGTCTGAACTTTGTGCCCTCAACCAGCTGACTGCATGAGCGTGGAAAACGTTGGCTTGCCCTTGCCGGCTAAAAGGGGCGGTTTCCTTCAGTGGTTGCGGCTATCGGTGGCGTTTTCACCTGACGTCATCGGACGCCAGCTATAAGGACAGAGACCCATCGCCTTCGGCCTCACTTGGCAGCGGAGACGATAAGCGGCGAGCACCAAGTTACTGTGTCGCTGCGTTTTGCTGCAGATTGCCTTCCACCGTCTGAACTTTGTGCCCTCAACCAGCTGATTGCCTTCCACCGTCTGAACTTTGTGCCCTCAACCAGCTGACTGCATGAGCGTGGAAAACGTTGGCTTGCCCTTACCGGCTAAAAGGGGCGTTTTCGTTCAGTGGTTGCGGCAATCGGTGGCGTTTTCACCGGACGTCATCGGACGCCCGCTATAAGGACAGAGACCCATCGCTTTCGGCCTCACTTGGCAGCGGAGACGATAAGTGGCGAGCACCAACTTACTGTGTCGCTGCGTTTTGCTGCAGATTGCCTTCCACCGTCTGAATTTTGGGCCCTCAACCAGCTGACTGCATGAGCGTGGCAAACATTGGCTTGCCCTTACCGGCTAGAAGGGGCGGTTTCCTTCAGCGGTTGTGGCTATCGGTGGCGTTTTCACCTGACGACCTCGGACGCCAGCTTTAAGGACAGAGACCCATCGCCTTCGGCCTCACTCAGAAGCGGAAACGATAAGCGGCGAGCACCAACTTACTGTGTCGCTGCGTTTTGCTGCAGATTGCCTTCCACCGTCAGAACTTTGTGCCCTCAACCAGCTGACTGCATGAGCGTGGAAAACGTTGGCTTGCACTTACCGCCTAAAAGGGGCGGTTTCCTTCAGCGGTTGCGGCTATCGGTGGCGTTTTCACCTGACGTCATCGGACGCCAGCTATAAGGAGAGAGACCCATCGCCTTCGGCCTCTCTTGGCAGCGGACACGATAAGCGGCGAGAACCAACTTACTGTGTCGCTGCGTTTTGCTGCAGATTGCCTTCCACCGTCTGAACTTTGTGCCCTCAACCAGCTGACTGCATGAGCGTGGAAAACGTTGGCTTGCACTTACCGGCTAAAAGGGGCGGTTTCCTTCAGCGGTTGCGGCTATCGGTGGCGTTTTCACCTTACGTCATCGGACGCCAGCTATAAGGACTGAGACCCATCGCCTTCGGCCTCACTTGGCAGCGAAGACGATAAGCGGCGAGCACCAACTTACTGTGTCGCTGCGTTTTGCTGCAGATTGCCTTCCACCGTCTGAACTTTGTGCCCTCAACCAGCTGACTGCATGAGCGTGGAAAACGCTAACTTGCCCTTACCGGCTAGAAGGGGCGGTTTCCTTCAGCGGTTGCGGCTATCGGTGGCGTTTTCACCTGACGTCATCGGACGCCAGTTATAAGGAGAGAGACCCATCGCCTTCGGCCTCTTTTGGCAGCGGAGACGATATGCGGCGAGCACCAACTTACTGTGTCGCTGCGTTTTGCTGCAGATTGCCTTCCACCGTCTGAACTTTGTGCCCTTAACCAGCTGACTGCATGAGCGTGGCAAACGTTAGCTTGCCCTTACCGGCTAGAAGGAGCGGTTTTCTTCAGCGGTTGCGGCTATCGGTGGCGTTTTCACCTGACGTCATCGGACGCCAGCTATAAGGACAGAGACCCATCGCCTTCGGCCTCACTTGGCAGCGGAGACGATAAGCGGCGAGCACCAAGTTACTGTGTCGCTGCGTTTTGCTGCAGATTGCCTTCCACCGTCTGAACTTTGTGCCCTCAACCAGCTGATTGCCTTCCACCGTCTGAACTTTGTCCTCTCAACCAGCTGACTGCATGAGCGTGGAAAACGTTGGCTTGCACTTACCGGCTAAAAGGGGCGGTTTCCTTCAGCGGTTGCGGCTATCGGTGGCGTTTTCACCTGACGTCATCGGACGCCAGCTATAAGGACAGAGACCCATCGCCTTCGGCCTCACTTGGCAGCGGAGACGATAAGCGGCGAGCACCAAGTTACTGTGTCGCTGCGTTTTGCTGCAGATTGCCTTCCACCGTCTGAACTTTGTGCCCTCAACCAGCTGATTGCCTTCCACCGTCTGAACTTTGTGCCCTCAACCAGCTGACTGCATGAGCGTGGAAAACGTTGGCTTGCCCTTACCGGCTAAAAGGGGCGTTTTCGTTCAGTGGTTGCGGCTATCGGTGGCGTTTTCACCGGACGTCATCGGACGCCAGCTATAAGGACAGAGACCCATCGCTTTCGGCCTCACTTGGCAGCGGAGACGATAAGTGGCGAGCACCAACTTACTGTGTCGCTGCGTTTTGCTGCAGATTGCCTTCCACCGTCTGAATTTTGGGCCCTCAACCAGCTGACTGCATGAGCGTGGCCAACATTGGCTTGCCCTTACCGGCTAGAAGGGGCGGTTTCCTTCAGCGGTTGTGGCTATCGGTGGCGTTTTCACCTGACGACCTCGGACGCCAGCTTTAAGGACAGAGACCCATCGCCTTCGGCCTCACTCAGAAGCGGAAACGATAAGCGGCGAGCACCAACTTACTGTGTCGCTGCGTTTTGCTGCAGATTGCCTTCCACCGTCAGAACTTTGTGCCCTCAACCAGCTGTCTGCATGAGCGTGGCAAACGTTGGCTTGCACTTACCGGCTAAAAGGGGCGGTTTCCTTCAGCGGTTGCGGCTATCGGTGGCGTTTTCACCTGACGTCATCGGACGCCAGCTATAAGGACAGAGACCCATCGCCTTCAGCCTCACTTGGCAGCGAAGACGATAAACGGCGAGCACCAACTTACTGTGTCGGTGCGTTTTGCTGCAGATTGCCTTCCACCGTCTGAACTTTGTGCCCTCAACCAGCTGACTGCATGAGCGTGGAAAACGTTGGCTTGCACTTACCGCCTAAAAGGGGCGGTTTCCTTCAGCGGTTGCGGCTATCGGTGGCGTTTTCACCTGACGTTATCGGACGCCAGCTATAAGGAGAGAGACCCATCGCTTTCGGCCTCTCTTGGCAGCGGACACGATAAGCGGCGAGAACCAACTTACTGTGTCGCTGCGTTTTGCTGCAGATTGCCTTCCACCGTCTGAACTTTGTGCCCTTAACCAGCTGACTGCATGAGCGTGGCAAACGTTAGCTTGCCCTTACCGGCTAGAAGGAGCGGTTTTCTTCAGCGGTTGCGGCTATCGGTGGCGTTTTCACCTGACGTCATCGGACGCCAGCTAGAAGGACAGAGACCCATCGCCTTCGGCCTCACTTGGCAGCGAAGTCGATAAGCGGCGAGCACCAACTTACTGTGTCGCTGCGTTTTGCTGCAGATTGCCTTCCACCGTCTGAACTTTGTGCCCTCAACCAGCTGACTGCATGAGCGTGGGAAACGTTGGCTTCCCTTAGCGGCTAAAAGGGGCGGTTTCCTTCAGCGGTTGCGGCTATCGGTGGCGTTTTCACCTGACGTCATCGGACGCCAGCTATAAGGACAGACTCATCGCCTTCGGCTTCACTTGGCAGCGGAGACGATAAGCGGCAAAAACCAACTTACTGTGTCGCTGCGTTTTGCTGCAGATTGCCTTCCACCGTCTGAACTTTGTGCCCTCAACCAGCTGACTGCATGAGCGTGGCAAACATTGGCTTTCCCTTACCGGCTAGAAGGGGCGGTTTCCTTCAGCGGTTGTGGCTATCGGTGGCGTTTTCACCTGATGTCATCGGACGCCAGCTATAAGGACAGAGACCCATCGCCTTCGGCCTCACTTGGCAGAGGAGACGACAAGCGGCGAGCACCAACTTACTGTGTCGCTGCGTTTTGCTGCAGATTGCCTTCCACCGTCTGAACTTTGTGGCCTCAACGAGCTGAGAGCATGAGCGTGGAAAACGCTGGCTTGCCTTTACCGGCTAGAAGGGGCGGTTTCCATCAATGGTTGCGGCTATCGGTGGCGTTTTCACCTGACGTCATCGGACGCCAGCTATAAGGACAGAGACCCATCGCCTTCGACCTCACTTGTCAGCGGAGAGGATAAGCGGCGAGCACCAACTTACTGTGTCGCTGCGTTTTGCTGCAGATTGCCTTCCACCGTCTGAACTTTGTGCCCTCAACCAGCTGATTGCCTTCCACCGTCTGAACTTTGTGCCCTCAACCAGCTGACTGCATGAGCGTGGAAAACGTTGGCTTGCCCTTACCGGCTAAAAGGGGCGTTTTCGTTCAGTGGTTGCGGCTACCGGTGGCGTTTTCACCTGACGTCATCGGACGCCAGCTATAAGGACAGAGACCCATCGCCTTCGGCCTCACTTGGCAGCGGAGACGATAAGCGGCGAGCACCAACTTACTGTGTCGCTGCGTTTTGCTGCAGATTGCCTTCCACCTTCTGAATTTTGGGCCCTCAACTAGCTTACTGCATGAGCGTGGCAAACATTGGCTTGCCCTTACCGGTTAGAAGGGGCGGTTTCTTTCAGCGGTTGTGGCTATCGGTGGCGTTTTCACCTGACGACATCGGACGCCAGCTTTAAGGACAGAGACCCATCGCCTTCGGCCTCACTTGGCAGCGAAGACGATAAACGGCGAGGACCAACTTACTGTGTCGCTGCGTTTTGCTGCAGATTGCCTTCCACCGTCAGAACTTTGTGTTCTCAACCAGCTGTCTGCATGAGCGTGGCAAACGTTGGCTTGCACTTACCGGCTAAAAGGGGCGGTTTCCTTCAGCGGTTGCGGCTATCGGTGGCGTTTTCACCTGACGTCATTGGACGCCAGCTATAAGGACAGAGACCCATCGCCTTCAGCCTCACTTGGCAGCGAGGACGATAAACGGCGAGCACCAACTTACTGTGTCGGTGCGTTTTGCTGCAGATTGCCTTCCACCGTCTGAACTTTGTGCCCTCAACCAGCTGACTGCATGAGCGTGGAAAACGTTGGCTTGCACTTACCGGCTAAAAGGGGCGGTTTCCTTCAGCGGTTGCGGCTATCGGTGGCGTTTTCACCTGACGTCATCGGACGCCAGCTATAAGGACAGAGACCCATCGCCTTCAGCCTCACTTGGCAGCGAAGACGATAAACGGCGAGGACCAACTTACTGTGTCGGTGCGTTTTGCTGCAGATTGCCTTCCACCGTCTGAACTTTGTGCCCTCAACCAGCTGACTGCATGAGCGTGGAAAACGTTGGCTTGCACTTACCGGCTAAAAGGGGCGGTTTCCTTCAGCGGTTGCGGCTATCGGTGGCGTTTTCACCTTACGTCATCGGACGCCAGCTATAAGGACTGAGACCCATCGCCTTCGGCCTCACTTGGCAGCGAAGACGATAAGCTGCGAGCACCAACTTACTGTGTCGCTGCGTTTTGCTGCAGATTGCCTTCCACCGTCTGAACTTTGTGCCCTCAACCAGCTGACTGCATGAGCGTGGAAAACGCTAACTTGCCCTTACCGGCTAGAAGGGGCGGTTTCCTTCAGCGGTTGCGGCTATCGGTGGCGTTTTCACCTGACGTCATCGGACGCCAGTTATAAGGAGAGAGACCCATCGCCTTCGGCCTCTTTTGGCAGCGGAGACGATAAGCGGCGAGCACCAACTTACTGTGTCGCTGCGTTTTGCTGCAGATTGCCTTCCACCGTCTGAACTTTGTGCCCTTAACCAGCTGACTGCATGAGCGTGGCAAACGTTAGCTTGCCCTTACCGGCTAGAAGGAGCGGTTTTCTTCAGCGGTTGCGGCTATCGGTAGCGTTTTCACCTGACGTCATCGGACGCCAGCTATAAGGACAGAGACTCATCGCCTTCGGCCTCACTTGGCAGCGGAGACGATAAGCGGCAAAAACCAACTTACTGTGTCGCTGCGTTTTGCTGCAGATTGCCTTCCACCGTCTGAACTTTGTGCCCTCAACCAGCTGACTGCATGAGCGTGGCAAACATTGGCTTTCCCTTACCGGCTAGAAGGGTCGGTTTCCTTCAGCGGTTGTGGCTATCGGTGGCGTTTTCACCTGATGTCATCGGACGCCAGCTATCAGGACAGAGACCCATCGCCTTCGGCCTCACTTGGCAGAGGAGACGACAAGCGGCGAGCACCAACTTACTGTGTCGCTGCGTTTTGCTGCAGATTGCCTTCCACCGTCTGAACTTTGTGGCCTCAACCAGCTGAGAGCATGAGCGTGGAAAACGTTGGCTTGCCCTTACCGGCTAGAAGGGGCTGTTTCCTTCAGCGGTTGTGGCTATCGGTGGCGTTTTCACCTGACGTCATCGGACGCCAGCTATAAGGACAGAGACCCATCGCCTTCGGCCTCACTTGGCAGCGGAGACGACAAGCGGCGAGCACCAACTTACTGTGTCGCTGCGTTTTGCTGCAGATTGCCTTCCACCGTCTGAATTTTGGGCCCTCAACCAGCTGACTGCATGAGCGTGGCAAACATTGGCTTGCCCTTACCGGCTAGAAGGGGCGGTTTCCTTCAGCGGTTGTGGCTATCGGTGGCGTTTTCACCTGACGACCTCGGACGCCAGCTTTAAGGACAGAGACCCATCGCCTTCGGCCTCACTCAGAAGCGGAAACGATAAGCGGTGAGCACCAACTTACTGTGTCGCTGCGTTTTGCTGCAGATTGCCTTCCACCGTCAGAACTTTGTGCCCTCAACCAGCTGTCTGCATGAGCGTGGCAAACGTTGGCTTGCACTTACCGGCTAAAAGGGGCGGTTTCCTTCAGCGGTTGCGGCTATCGGTGGCGTTTTCACCTGACGTCATCGGACGCCAGCTATAAGGACAGAGACCCATCGCCTTCAGCCTCACTTGGCAGCGAAGACGATAAACGGCGAGCACCAACTTACTGTGTCGGTGCGTTTTGCTGCAGATTGCCTTCCACCGTCTGAACTTTGTGCCCTCAACCAGCTGACTGCATGAGCGTGGAAAACGTTGGCTTGCACTTACCGCCTAAAAGGGGCGGTTTCCTTCAGCGGTTGCGGCTATCGGTGGCGTTTTCACCTGACGTCATCGGACGCCAGCTATAAGGAGAGAGACCCATCGCCTTCGGCCTCTCTTGGCAGCGGACACGATAAGCGGCGAGAACCAACTTACTGTGTCGCTGCGTTTTGCTGCAGATTGCCTTCCACCGTCTGAACTTTGTGCCCTTAACCAGCTGACTGCATGAGCGTGGCAAACGTTAGCTTGCCCTTACCGGCTAGAAGGAGCGGTTTTCTTCAGCGGTTGCGGCTATCGGTGGCGTTTTCACCTGACGTCATCGGACGCCAGCTAGAAGGACAGAGACCCATCGCCTTCGGCCTCACTTGGCAGCGAAGTCGATAAGCGGCGAGCACCAACTTACTGTGTCGCTGCGTTTTGCTGCAGATTGCCTTCCACCGTCTGAACTTTGTGCCCTCAACCAGCTGACTGCATGAGCGTGGGAAACGTTGGCTTGCCCTTACCGGCTAAAAGGGGCGGTTTCCTTCAGCGGTCGCGGCTACCGGTGGCGTTTTCACCTGACGTCATCGGTCGCCAGCTTTAAGGACAGAGACCCATCGCCTTCGGCCTCACTTTGCAGCGGAGACGATAACCGGCGAGCACCAACTTACTGTGTCGCTGCGTTTTGCTGCAGATTGCCTTCCACCGTCTGAAATTTGTGCCCTCAACCAGCTGACTGCATGAGCGTGGCAAACGTTGGCTTGCCCTTACCGGCAAAAAGGGGCGGTTTCCTTCAGCGGTTGCGGCTCTCGGTGGCGTTTTCAGCTGACGTCATTGGACGCCAGCTATAAGGAAAGAGACCCATCGCCTTCGGCCTCACTTGGCAGCGGAGACGATAAGCGGCGAGCACCAACTTATTGTGTCGCTGCGTTTTGCCGCAGATGGCCTTCCACAGTCTGAACTTTGTGCCCTCAACCAGCTGACTGCAAGAGCGTGACAAACGTTGGCTTGCCCGTAGCGGCTAAAAGGGGCGGTTTCCTTCAGCGGTTGCGGCTATCGGTGGCGTTTTCATCTGACGTCATCGGACGCCAGCTATAAGGACAGAGACTCATCGCCTTCGGCCTCACTTGGCAGCGGAGACGATAAGCGGCGAGCAGCAACTTACTGTGTCGCTGCGTTTTGCTGCAGATTGCCTTCCATCGTCTGAACTTTGTGCCCTCAACCAGCTGACTGCATGAGCGTGGCAAACATTGGCTTTCCCTTACCGGCTAGAAGGGGCGGTTTCCTTCAGCGGTTGTGGCTATCGGTGGCGTTTTCACCTGACGTCATCGGACGCCAGCTTTAAGGACTGAGACCCATCGCCTTCGGCCTCACTTGGCAGCGGAGACGACAAGCGGCGAGCACCAACTTACTGTGTCGCTGCGTTTTGCTGCAGATTGCCTTCCACCGTTTGAACTTTGTGCCCTCAGAGAGCTGACTGCATGAGCGTGGAAAACGCTGACATGCCCTTACCGGCTAAAAGGGGTGGTTTCCTTCAGCGGTTGCGGCTATCGGTTGCGTTTTCACCTGACGTCATCGGACGCCAGCTATAAGGACCGAGACCCATCGTCTTCGGCCTCACTTGGCAGCGGAGACGATAAGCGGCGAGCACCAACCTACTGTTTCACTGCGTTTTGCGGCAGATTGCCTTCCACCGTCTGAACTTCGTGCCCTCACCCAGCTGACTGCATGAGCGTGGCAAACGTTGGCTTACCCTTACCGGCTAAAAGTGGCGGTTTCCTTCAGCGGTTGCGGCTATCGGTGGCGTTTTCACCTGACGTCATCGCACGCCAGCTATAAGGACAGAGACCCATCGCCGTCGGCCTCACTTGGCAGCGGAGACGATAACCGGCGAGCACACCTTTACTGTGTCGTTGCGTTTTGCTGCAGATTGCCTTCCACCGTCTGAACTTTGTGCCCTCAACCAGCTGACTGCATGAGCGTGGCAAACGTTGCCTTACCTTTACCGGCCAAAAGGGGCGGTTTCCTTCAGCGGTTGCGGCTATCGGTGGCGTTTTCACCTGACGTCATCAGACGCCAGCTATAAGGACAGAGACCCATCTCCCTCGGCCTCACTTGGCAGCGGAGACAATAAGCGGCGAGCACCAAATTACTGTGTCGCTGCGTTTTGCTGCAGATTGCCTTCCACCGTCTGAACTTTGTGCCCTCAACCAGCTGACTGCATGAGCGTGGCAAACGTTGGCTTGCCCTTATCGGTTAAAAGTGGCGGTTTCATTCAGCGGTTGCGGCTAATGGTGGCGTTTTCACCTGACGTCATCGGAAGCCAGCTATAAGGACAGAGACCCATCGCCTTCGGCCTCACTTGGCAGCGAAGACGATAAGCGGCGAGCACCAACTTACTGTGTCGCTGCGTTTTGCTGCAGATTGCCTTCCACCGTATAAACTTTGTGCCCTCAACCAGCTGACTGCATGAGCGTGGCAAACGTTGGCTTGCCCTTACCGGCTAAAAGGGGTGGTTTCCTTCAGCGGTTGCGGCTATCGGTGGCGTTTTAATCTGACGTTAAAGGACACCACCTTTAAGGACCGAGACCCATCGCCTTCGGCCTCACTAGGCAGTGGAGACGATAAGCGGCGAGCACCAACTTACTGTGTCGCTGCGTTTTGCTGCAGATTGCCTTCCACCGTCTGAAATTTGTGCCCTCACCCAGCTGACTGCATGAGCGTGGCAAACGTTGGCTTGCCCTTACCGGCTAAAAGGGGCGGTTTCCTTCAGCGGTTGCGGCTATCGGTGGCGTTTTCACCTGACGTCATCGCACGCCAGCTATCAGGACAGAGACCCATCGTCTTCGGCCTCACTTGGCAGCGGAGACGATAAGCGGCGAGCACCAACCTACTGTTTCACTGCGTTTTGCGGCAGATTGCCTTCCACCGTCTGAACTTCGTGCCCTCACCCAGCTGACTGCATGAGCGTGGCAAACGTTGGCTTGCCCTTACCGGCTAAAAGGGGCGGTTTCCTTCAGCGGTTGCGGCTATCGGTGGCGTTTTCACCTGACGTCATCGCACGCCAGCTATAAGGACAGAGACCCATCGCCGTCGGCCTCACTTGGCAGCGGAGACGATAACCGGCGAGCTCACCTTTACTGTGTCGTTGCGTTTTGCTGCAGATTGCCTTCCACCGTCTGAACTTTGTGCCCTCAACCAGCTGACTGCATGAGCGTGGCAAACGTTGCCTTACCTTTACCGGCCAAAAGGGGCGGTTTCCTTCAGCGGTTGCGGCTATCGGTGGCGTTTTCACCTGACGTCATCAGACGGCAGCTATATTGACAGAGACCCATCTCCATCGGCCTCACTTGGCAGTGGAGACAATAAGCGGCGAGCACCAACTTACTGTGTCGCTGCGTTTTGCTGCAGATTGCCTTCCACCGTCTGAACTTTGTGCCCTCAACCAGCTGACTGCATGAGCGTGGCAAACGTTGGCTTGCCCTTACCGGTGAAAAGGGGCGGTTTCCTTCAGCGGTTGCGGCTAATGGTGGCGTTTTCACCTGACGTCATCAGACGCCAGCTATAAGGACAGAGACCCATCTCCCTCGGCCTCACTTGGCAGCGGAGACAATGAGCGGCGAGCACCAACTTACTGTGTCGCTGCGTTTTGCTGCAGGTTGCCTTCCACCGTCTGAACTTTGTGCCCTCAACCAGCTGACTGCATGAGCGTGGCAAACGTTGGCTTGCCCTTACCGGTGAAAAGGGGCGGTTTCCTTCAGCGGTTGCGGCTAATGGTGGCGTTTTCACCTGACGTCATCGGAAGCCAGCTATAAGGACAGAGACCCATCGCCTTCGGCCTCAGTTGGCAGCGGAGACGATAAGCGGCGAGCACCAACTTACTGTGTCGCTGCGTTTTGCTGCAGATTTCCTTCCACCGTCTAAACTTTGTGCCCTCAACCAGCTGACTGCATGAGCGTGGCAAACGTTGGCTTGCCCTTACCGGCTAAAAGGGGTGGTTTCCTTCAGTGGTTGCGGCTATCGGTGGCGTTTTAATCTGACGTTAAAGGACACCACCTTTAAGGACCGAGACCCATCGCCTTCGGCCTCACTAGGCAGTGGAGACGATAAGCGGCGAGCACCAACTTACTGGGTCGCTGCGTTTTGCTGCAGATTGCCTTCCACCGTCTGAAATTTGTGCCCTCATCCAGCTGACTGCATGAGCGTGGCTAACCTTGGCTTGCCCTTACCGGCTAAAAGAACGGTTTTCTTCAGCGGTTGCGGCTATCGGTGGCGTTTTCACCTGATGTCATCGGACGCCAGCTATAAGGACAGAGACCCATCGCCTTCGGGCTCACTTGGCAGCGGACACGATAAGCGGCGAGCACCAACTTACTGTGTCGGTGCGTTTCGCTGCAGATTGCCTTCCACCGTCTGAACTTTGTGCCCTCAACCAACTGACTGCATGAGCGTGGAAAATGCTGACTTGCCCTTACCGGCTAGAAGGGGCGGTTTCCTTCAGCGGTGGCGGCTATCGGTGGCGGTTTCACCTGACGTCATCGGACGCCAGCTATAAGGACAGAGACCCATCGCCTTCGGCCTCACTTGGCAGCGGAGACGATAAGCGGCGAGCACCAACTTACTGTGTCGCTGCGTTTTGCTGCAGATTGCCTTCCACCGTCTAAACTTTGTGCCCTCAACCAGCTGACTGCATGAGCGTGGCAAACGTTGGCTTGCCCTTACCGGCTAAAAGGGGTGGTTTCCTTCAGCGGTTGCGGCTATCGGTGGCGTTTTAATCTGACGTTAAAGGACACCACCTTTAAGGACCGATACCCATCGCCTTCGGCCTCACTAGGCATTGGAGACGATAAGCGGCGAGCATCAACTTAGTGTGTCGCTGCGTTTTGCTGCAGATTGCCTTCCACCGTCTGAACTTTGTGCCCTCAACCAGCTGACTGCATGAGCGTGGAAAACGTTGGCTTGCCCTTACCGGCTAAAAGGGGCGGTTTCGTTCAGCGGCTGCGGCTATCGGTGGCGTTTTCACCTGACGTCATCGGACGCCAGCTATAAGGACAGAGACCCATCGTCTTCGGCCTCACTTGGCAACGGAGACGATAAGCGGCGAGCACCAACCTACTGTTTTACTGCGTTTTGCTGCAGATTGCCTTCCACCGTCTGAACTTTGTGCCCTCAACCAGCTGACTGCATGAGCGTGGCAAACGTTGCCTTACCCTTACCGGCCAAAGGGGCGGTTTCCTTCAGCGGTTGCGGCTATCGGTGGCGTTTTCACCTGCCGTCATCGGACGCCAGCTATAAGGACAGAGATTCATCGCCCTCGGCCTCACTTGGCAGCGGAGACAATAAGCGGCGAGCACCAACTTACTGTGTCGCTGCGTTTTGATGCAGATTGCCTTCCACCGTCTGAACTTTGTGCCCTCAACCAGCTGACTGCATGAGCGTGGCAAACGTTTGCTTGCCCTTACCGGCTAAAAGCGGCGGTTTCCTTTAGCGGTTGCGGCTATCGGTGGCGTTTACACCTGACGTCATCGCACGCCAGCTATAAGGACAGAGACCCATCGCCTTCAGCAACACTTGGCAGCGGAGGCGATAAGCGGCGAGCACCAACTACTGTGTCGATGTGTTTTGCTGCAGATTGCCTTCCACCGTCTAAACCTTGTGCCCTCAACCAGCTGACTGCATGAGCGTGGCAAACGTTGGCTTGCCCTTAACGGCTAAAAGGGGCGGTTTCCTTCAGCGGTTGCGGCTATCGGTGGCGTTTTCACCTGACGTCATCTGACGCCAGCTATCAGGACAGAGACCCATCGCCTTCATCCTCACTTGGCAGCGGAGACGATAAGCGGCGAGCACCAACTTACTGTGTCGCTGCGTTTTGCTGCAGATTGCCTTCCACCGTCTAAACTTTGTGCTCTCAACCAGCTGATTGCATGAGCGTGGCAAACGTTGGCTTGCCCTTACCGGCTAAAATAGGCGGTTTCCTTCAGCGGTTGCGGCTATTGGTGGTGTTTTAATCTGACGTCATCGGACACCAGCTATAAGGACAGAGACCCATCGCGTTCGGCCTCACTAGGCAGCGGAGACAATAAGCGGTGAGCACCAACTTACTGCGTCGCTGCGTTTTCCTGCAGATTGCCTTCCACCGTTTGAACTTTGTGCCCTCAACCAGCTGACTGCATGAGCGTGTAAAACGTTGGCTTGCCCTTACCGGCTAAAAGGGGCGGTTTCCTTTAGCGGTTGCGGCTATCGGTGGCGTTTTCAGCTGACGTAATCGGACGCCAGCTATAAGGACAGAGACCCATCGCCTACGGCCTAACTTGGCAGCGGAGACGATAACTGGCGAGCACCAACTTACTGTGTCGTTGCGTTTTGCTGCAGATTGCCTTCCACCGTCTGAACTTTGTGCCCTCAACCAGCTGACTGCATGAGCGTGCAAACGTTGCCTTACCCTTACCGGCTAAAAGGGGCGGTTTCCTTCAGTGGTTGCGGCTATCGGTGACGTTTTCACTTGACGTCATCGGACGCCAGCTATAAGGACAGAGATTCATCGCCCTCGGCCTCACTTGGCAGCGGAGACAATAAGCGGCGAGCACCAACTTACTGTGTCGCTGCGTTTTGCTGCAGATTGCCTTCCACCGTCTGAACTTTGTGCCCTCAACCAGCTGACTGCATGAGCGTGGCAAACGTTGGCTTGCCCTTACCGGTTAAAAGGGGCGGTTTCCTTCAGCGGTTGCGTCTATCGGCGGCGTTTTCACCTGACGTCATCGGACGCCAGCTATAAGGACAGAGACGCATCGCCTTCGGCTTCACTCGGCAGCGGAGACGATAAGCGGCGAGCACCAACTTACTGTGTCGCTGCGTTTTGTTGCAGATTGCCTTCCACCGTCTGAATTTTGTGCCCTCAACCAGCTGACTGCATGAGCGTGGAAAACGTTGGCTTCCCTTACCGGCTAAAAGGGGCGGTTCCCTTCAGCGGTTGCGGCTACCGTTGGCGTTTTCACCTGACGTTAAAGGACACCACCTTTAAGGACCGAGACCCATCGCCTTCGGCCTCACTAGGCAGTGGAGACGATAAGCGGCGAGCATCAACTTAGTGTGTCGCTGCGTTTTGCTGCAGATTGCCTTCCACCGTCTGAACTTTGTGCCCTCAACCAGCTGACTGCATGAGCGTGGAATACGTTGGCTTGCCCTTACCGGCTAAAAGGGGCGGTTTCGTTCAGCGGTTGCGGCTATCGGTGGCGTTTTCACCTGACGTCATCGGACGCCAGCTATAAGGACAGAGACCCATCGTCTTCGGCCTCTCTTGGCAACGGAGACGATAAGCGGCGAGCACCAACCTACTGTTTCACTGCGTTTTGCTGCAGATTGCCTTCCACCGTCTGAACTTTTTTCCCTCAACCAGCTGACTGCATGAGCGTGGCAAACGTTGCCTTACCCTTACCGGCCAAAGGGGCGGTTTCCTTCAGCGGTTGCGGCTATCGGTGGCGTTTTCACCTGACGTCATCGGACGCCAGCTATAAGGACAGAGATTCATCGCCCTCGGCCTCACTTGGCAGCGGAGACAATAAGCGGCGAGCACCAACTTACTGTGTCGCTGCGTTTTGATGCAGATTGCCTTCCACCGTCTGAACTTTGTGCCCTCAACCAGCTGACTGCATGAGCGTGGCAAACGTTTGCTTGCCCTTACCGGCTAAAAGCGGCGGTTTCCTTTAGCGGTTGCGGCTATCGGTGGCGTTTACACCTGACGTCATCGCACGCCAGCTATAAGGACAGAGACCCATCGCCTTCAGCAACACTTGGCAGCGGAGGCGATAAGCGGCGAGCACAAACTTACTGTGCCGCAGCGTTTTGCTGCAGATTGCTTTCAACCGTCTGAACTTTGTGCCCTCAACCAGCTGACTGCATGAGCGTGGAAAACGCTGACTTGCCCTTACCGGCTAGAAGGGGCGGTTTCCTTCATCGGTTGCGGCTATCGGTGGCGGTTTCACCGGACGTCATCGCACGCCAGCTATAAGGACAGCGACCCATCGCCTTCGGCCTAACTTGGCAGTGGAGACGATAACTGGCGAGCACCAACTTACTGTGTCGTTGCGTTTTGCTGCAGATTGCCTTCCACCGTCTGAACTTTGTGCCCTCAACCAGCTGACTGCACGAGCGTGGCAAACGTTGGCTTGCCCTTACCGGCTAAAATAGGCGGTTTCCTTCAGCGGTTGCGGCTATCGGTGGTGTTTTAATCTGACGTCATCGGACACCAGCTATAAGGACAGAGACCCATCGCGTTCGGCCTCACTAGGCAGCGGAGACAATAAGCGGTGAGCACCAACTTACTGCGTCGCTGCGTTTTCCTGCAGATTGCCTTCCACCGTTTGAACTTTGTGCCCTCAACCAGCTGACTGCATGAGCGTGTAAAACGTTGGCTTGCCCTTACCGGCTAAAAGGGGCGGTTTCCTTTAGCGGTTGCGGCTATCGGTGGCGTTTTCAGCTGACGTAATCGGACGCCAGCTATAAGGACAGAGACCCATCGCCTACGGCCTAACTTGGCAGCGGAGACGATAACTGGCGAGCACCAACTTACTGTGTCGTTGCGTTTTGCTGCAGATTGCCTTCCACCGTCTGAACTTTGTGCCCTCAACCAGCTGACTGCATGAGCGTGCAAACGTTGCCTTACCCTTACCGGCTAAAAGGGGCGGTTTCCTTCAGTGGTTGCGGCTATCGGTGACGTTTTCACTTGACGTCATCGGACGCCAGCTATAAGGACAGAGATTCATCGCCCTCGGCCTCACTTGGCAGCGGAGACAATAAGCGGCGAGCACCAACTTACTGTGTCGCTGCGTTTTGCTGCAGATTGCCTTCCACCGTCTGAACTTTGTGCCCTCAACCAGCTGACTGCATGAGCGTGGCAAACGTTGGCTTGCCCTTACCGGTTAAAAGGGGCGGTTTCCTTCAGCGGTTGCGTCTATCGGCGGCGTTTTCACCTGACGTCATCGGACGCCAGCTATAAGGACAGAGACGCATCGCCTTCGGCCTCACTCGGCAGCGGAGACGATAAGCGGCGAGCACCAACTTACTGTGTCGCTGCGTTTTGTTGCAGATTGCCTTCCACCGTCTGAATTTTGTGCCCTCAACCAGCTGACTGCATGAGCGTGGAAAACGTTGGCTTCCCTTACCGGCTAAAAGGGGCGGTTCCCTTCAGCGGTTGCGGCTACCGTTGGCGTTTTCACCTGACGTTAAAGGACACCACCTTTAAGGACCGAGACCCATCGCCTTCGGCCTCACTAGGCAGTGGAGACGATGAGCGGCGAGCATCAACTTAGTGTGTCGCTGCGTTTTGCTGCAGATTGCCTTCCACCGTCTGAACTTTGTGCCCTCAACCAGCTGACTGCATGAGCGTGGAATACGTTGGCTTGCCCTTACCGGCTAAAAGGGGCGGTTTCGTTCAGCGGTTGCGGCTATCGGTGGCGTTTTCACCTGACGTCATCGGACGCCAGCTATAAGGACAGAGACCCATCGTCTTCGGCCTCACTTGGCAACGGAGACGATAAGCGGCGAGCACCAACCTACTGTTTCACTGCGTTTTGCTGCAGATTGCCTTCCACCGTCTGAACTTTTTTCCCTCAACCAGCTGACTGCATGAGCGTGGCAAACGTTGCCTTACCCTTACCGGCCAAAGGGGCGGTTTCCTTCAGCGGTTGCGGCTATCGGTGGCGTTTTCACCTGACATCATCGGACGCCAGCTATAAGGACAGAGATTCATCGCCCTCGGCCTCACTTGGCAGCGGAGACAATAAGCGGCGAGCACCAACTTACTGTGTCGCTGCGTTTTGATGCAGATTGCCTTCCACCGTCTGAACTTTGTGCCCTCAACCAGCTGACTGCATGAGCGTGGCAAACGTTTGCTTGCCCTTACCGGCTAAAAGCGGCGGTTTCCTTTAGCGGTTGCGGCTATCGGTGGCGTTTACACCTGACGTCATCGCACGCCAGCTATAAGGACAGAGACCCATCGCCTTCAGCAACACTTGGCAGCGGAGGCGATAAGCGGCGAGCACAAACTTACTGTGCCGCAGCGTTTTGCTGCAGATTGCCTTCAACCGTCTGAACTTTGTGCCCTCAACCAGCTGACTGCATGAGCGTGGAAAACGCTGACTTGCCCTTACCGGCTAGAAGGGGCGGTTTCCTTCATCGGTTGCGGCTATCGGTGGCGGTTTCACCGGACGTCATCGCACGCCAGCTATAAGGACAGCGACCCATCGCCTTCGGCCTAACTTGGCAGTGGAGACGATAACTGGCGAGCACCAACTTACTGTGTCGTTGCGTTTTGCTGCAGATTGCCTTCCACCGTCTGAACTTTGTGCCCTCAACCAGCTGACTGCATGAGCGTGCAAACGTTGCCTTACCCTTACCGGCTAAAAGGGGCGGTTTCCTTCAGTGGTTGCGGCTATCGGTGACGTTTTCACCTGACGTCATCGGACGCCAGCTATAAGGACAGAGATTCATCGCCCTCGGCCTCACATGGCAGCGGAGACAATAAGCGGCGAGCACCAACTTACTGTGTCGCTGCGTTTTGCTGCAGATTGCCTTCCACCGTCTGAACTTTGTGCCCTCAACCAGCTGACTGCATGAGCGTGGCAAACGTTGGCTTGCCCTTACCGGTGAAAAGGGGCGGTTTCCTTCAGCGGTTGCGGCTAATGGTGGCGTTTTCACCTGACGTCATCGGAAGCCAGCTATAAGGACAGAGACCCATCGCCTTCGGCCTCAGTTGGCAGCGGAGACGATAAGCGGCGAGCACCAACTTACTGTGTCGCTGCGTTTTGCTGCAGATTTCCTTCCACCGTCTAAACTTTGTGCCCTCAACCAGCTGACTGCATGAGCGTGGCAAACGTTGGCTTGCCCTTACCGGCTAAAAGGGGTGGTTTCCTTCAGTGGTTGCGGCTATCGGTGGCGTTTTAATCTGACGTTAAAGGACACCACCTTTAAGGACCGAGACCCATCGCCTTCGGCCTCACTAGGCAGTGGAGACGATAAGCGGCGAGCACCAACTTACTGGGTCGCTGCGTTTTGCTGCAGATTGCCTTCCACCGTCTGAAATTTGTGCCCTCATCCAGCTGACTGCATGAGCGTGGCAAACCTTGGCTTGCCCTTACCGGCTAAAAGAACGGTTTTCTTCAGCGGTTGCGGCTATCGGTGGCGTTTTCACCTGATGTCATCGGACGCCAGCTATAAGGACAGAGACCCATCGCCTTTGGCCTCACTTGGCAGCGGACACGATAAGCGGCGAGCACCAACTTACTGTGTCGGTGCGTTTTGCTGCAGATTGCCTTCCACCGTCTGAACTTTGTGCCCTCAACCAGCTGACTGCATGAGCGTGGAAAACGCTGACTTGCCCTTACCGGCTAGAAGGGGCGGTTTCCTTCAGCGGTTGCGGCTATCGGTGGCGGTTTCACCTGACGTCATCGGACGCCAGCTATAAGGACAGAGACCCATCGCCTTCGGCCTCACTTGGCAGCGGAGACGATAAGCGGCGAGCACCAACTTACTGTGTCGCTGCGTTTTGCTGCAGATTGCCTTCCACCGTCTAAACTTTGTGCCCTCAACCAGCTGACTGCATGAGCGTGGCAAACGTTGGCTTGCCCTTACCGGCTAAAAGGGGTGGTTTCCTTCAGCGGGTGCGGCTATCGGTGGCGTTTTAATCTGACGTTAAAGGACACCACCTTTAAGGACCGATACCCATCGCCTTCGGCCTCACTAGGCAGTGGAGACGATAAGCGGCGAGCATCAACTTAGTGTGTCGCTGCGTTTTGCTGCAGATTGCCTTCCACCGTCTGAACTTTGTGCCCTCAACCAGCTGACTGCATGAGCGCGGAAAACGTTGGCTTGCCCTTACCGGCTAGAAGGGGCGGTTTCCTTCAGCGGTTGCGGCTATCGGTGGCGGTTTCACCTGACGTCATCGGACGCCAGCTATAAGGACAGAGACCCATCGCCTTCGGCCTCACTTGGCAGCGGAGACGATAAGCGGCGAGCACCAACTTACTGTGTCGCTGCGTTTTGCTGCAGATTGCCTTCCACCGTCTAAACTTTGTGCCCTCAACCAGCTGACTGCATGAGCGTGGCAAACGTTGGCTTGCCCTTACCGGCTAAAAGGGGTGGTTTCCTTCAGCGGTTGCGGCTATCGGTGGCGTTTTAATCTGACGTTAAAGGACACCACCTTTAAGGACCGATACCCATCGCCTTCGGCCTCACTAGGCAGTGGAGACGATAAGCGGCGAGCATCAACTTAGTGTGTCGCTGCGTTTTGCTGCAGATTGCCTTCCCCCGTCTGAACTTTGTGCCCTCAACCAGCTGACTGCATGAGCGTGGAAAACGTTGGCTTGCCCTTACCGGCTAAAAGGGGCGGTTTCGTTCAGCGGTTGCGGCTATCGGTGGCGTTTTCACCTGACGTCATCGGACGCCAGCTATAAGGACAGAGACCCATCGTCTTCGGCCTCACTTGGCAACGGAGACGATAAGCGGCGAGCACCAACCTACTGTTTCACTGCGTTTTGCTGCAGATTGCCTTCCACCGTCTGAACTTTGTGCCCTCAACCGGCTGACTGCATGAGAGTGGCAAACGTTGCCTTACCCTTACCGGCCAAAGGGGCGGTTTCCTTCAGCGGTTGCGGCTATCGGTGGCGTTTTCACCTGACGTCATCGGACGCCAGCTATAAGGACAGAGATTCATCGCCCTCGGCCTCACTTGGCAGCGGAGACAATAAGCGGCGAGCACCAACTTACTGTGTCGCTGCGTTTTGATGCAGATTGCCTTCCACCGTCTGAACTTTGTGCCCTCAACCAGCTGACTGCATGAGCGTGGCAAACGTTTGCTTGCCCTTACCGGCTAAAAGCGGCGGTTTCCTTTAGCGGTTGCGGCTATCGGTGGCGTTTACACCTGACGTCATCGCACGCCAGCTATAAGGACAGAGATTCATCGCCCTCGGCCTCACATGGCAGCGGAGACAATAAGCGGCGAGCACCAACTTACTGTGTCGCTGCGTTTTGCTGCAGATTGCCTTCCACCGTCTGAACTTTGCGCCCTCAACCAGCTGACTGCATGAGCGTGGCAAACGTTGGCTTGCCCTTACCGGTGAAAAGGGGCGGTTTCCTTCAGCGGTTGCGGCTAATGGTGGCGTTTTCACCTGACGTCATCGGAAGCCAGCTATAAGGACAGAGACCCATCGCCTTCGGCCTCAGTTGGCAGCGGAGACGATAAGCGGCGAGCACCAACTTACTGTGTCGCTGCGTTTTGCTGCAGATTTCCTTCCACCGTCTAAACTTTGTGCCCTCAACCAGCTGACTGCATGAGCGTGGCAAACGTTGGCTTGCCCTTACCGGCTAAAAGGGGTGGTTTCCTTCAGTGGTTGCGGCTATCGGTGGCGTTTTAATCTGACGTTAAAGGACACCACCTTTAAGGACCGAGACCCATCGCCTTCGGCCTCACTAGGCAGTGGAGACGATAAGCGGCGAGCACCAACTTACTGGGTCGCTGCGTTTTGCTGCAGATTGCCTTCCACCGTCTGAAATTTGTGCCCTCATCCAGCTGACTGCATGAGCGTGGCAAACCTTGGCTTGCCCTTACCGGCTAAAAGAACGGTTTTCTTCAGCGGTTGCGGCTATCGGTGGCGTTTTCACCTGATGTCATCGGACGCCAGCTATAAGGACAGAGACCCATCGCCTTTGGCCTCACTTGGCAGCGGACACGATAAGCGGCGAGCACCAACTTACTGTGTCGGTGCGTTTTGCTGCAGATTGCCTTCCACCGTCTGAACTTTGTGCCCTCAACCAGCTGACTGCATGAGCGTGGAAAACGCTGACTTGCCCTTACCGGCTAGAAGGGGCGGTTTCCTTCAGCGGTTGCGGCTATCGGTGGCGGTTTCACCTGACGTCATCGGACGCCAGCTATAAGGACAGAGACCCATCGCCTTCGGCCTCACTTGGCAGCGGAGACGATAAGCGGCGAGCACCAACTTACTGTGTCGCTGCGTTTTGCTGCAGATTGCCTTCCACCGTCTAAACTTTGTGCCCTCAACCAGCTGACTGCATGAGCGTGGCAAACGTTGGCTTGCCCTTACCGGCTAAAAGGGGTGGTTTCCTTCAGCGGGTGCGGCTATCGGTGGCGTTTTAATCTGACGTTAAAGGACACCACCTTTAAGGACCGATACCCATCGCCTTCGGCCTCACTAGGCAGTGGAGACGATAAGCGGCGAGCATCAACTTAGTGTGTCGCTGCGTTTTGCTGCAGATTGCCTTCCACCGTCTGAACTTTGTGCCCTCAACCAGCTGACTGCATGAGCGCGGAAAACGTTGGCTTGCCCTTACCGGCTAGAAGGGGCGGTTTCCTTCAGCGGTTGCGGCTATCGGTGGCGGTTTCACCTGACGTCATCGGACGCCAGCTATAAGGACAGAGATTCATCGCCCTCGGCCTCACTTGGCAGCGGAGACAATAAGCGGCGAGCACCAACTTACTGTGTCGCTGCGTTTTGATGCAGATTGCCTTCCACCGTCTGAACTTTGTGCCCTCAACCAGCTGACTGCATGAGCGTGGCAAACGTTTGCTTGCCCTTACCGGCTAAAAGCGGCGGTTTCCTTTAGCGGTTGCGGCTATCGGTGGCGTTTACACCTGACGTCATCGCACGCCAGCTATAAGGACAGAGACCCATCGCCTTCAGCAACACTTGGCAGCGGAGGCGATAAGCGGCGAGCACAAACTTACTGTGCCGCAGCGTTTTGCTGCAGATTGCCTTCAACCGTCTGAACTTTGTGCCCTCAACCAGCTGACTGCATGAGCGTGGAAAACGCTGACTTGCCCTTACCGGCTAGAAGGGGCGGTTTCCTTCATCGGTTGCGGCTATCGGTGGCGGTTTCACCGGACGTCATCGCACGCCAGCTATAAGGACAGCGACCCATCGCCTTCGGCCTAACTTGGCAGTGGAGACGATAACTGGCGAGCACCAACTTACTGTGTCGTTGCGTTTTGCTGCAGATTGCCTTCCACCGTCTGAACTTTGTGCCCTCAACCAGCTGACTGCATGAGCGTGCAAACGTTGCCTTACCCTTACCGGCTAAAAGGGGCGGTTTCCTTCAGTGGTTGCGGCTATCGGTGACGTTTTCACCTGACGTCATCGGACGCCAGCTATAAGGACAGAGATTCATCGCCCTCGGCCTCACATGGCAGCGGAGACAATAAGCGGCGAGCACCAACTTACTGTGTCGCTGCGTTTTGCTGCAGATTGCCTTCCACCGTCTGAACTTTGTGCCCTCAACCAGCTGACTGCATGAGCGTGGCAAACGTTGGCTTGCCCTTACCGGTGAAAAGGGGCGGTTTCCTTCAGCGGTTGCGGCTAATGGTGGCGTTTTCACCTGACGTCATCGGAAGCCAGCTATAAGGACAGAGACCCATCGCCTTCGGCCTCAGTTGGCAGCGGAGACGATAAGCGGCGAGCACCAACTTACTGTGTCGCTGCGTTTTGCTGCAGATTTCCTTCCACCGTCTAAACTTTGTGCCCTCAACCAGCTGACTGCATGAGCGTGGCAAACGTTGGCTTGCCCTTACCGGCTAAAAGGGGTGGTTTCCTTCAGTGGTTGCGGCTATCGGTGGCGTTTTAATCTGACGTTAAAGGACACCACCTTTAAGGACCGAGACCCATCGCCTTCGGCCTCACTAGGCAGTGGAGACGATAAGCGGCGAGCACCAACTTACTGGGTCGCTGCGTTTTGCTGCAGATTGCCTTCCACCGTCTGAAATTTGTGCCCTCATCCAGCTGACTGCATGAGCGTGGCAAACCTTGGCTTGCCCTTACCGGCTAAAAGAACGGTTTTCTTCAGCGGTTGCGGCTATCGGTGGCGTTTTCACCTGATGTCATCGGACGCCAGCTATAAGGACAGAGACCCATCGCCTTTGGCCTCACTTGGCAGCGGACACGATAAGCGGCGAGCACCAACTTACTGTGTCGGTGCGTTTTGCTGCAGATTGCCTTCCACCGTCTGAACTTTGTGCCCTCAACCAGCTGACTGCATGAGCGTGGAAAACGCTGACTTGCCCTTACCGGCTAGAAGGGGCGGTTTCCTTCAGCGGTTGCGGCTATCGGTGGCGGTTTCACCTGACGTCATCGGACGCCAGCTATAAGGACAGAGACCCATCGCCTTCGGCCTCACTTGGCAGCGGAGACGATAAGCGGCGAGCACCAACTTACTGTGTCGCTGCGTTTTGCTGCAGATTGCCTTCCACCGTCTAAACTTTGTGCCCTCAACCAGCTGACTGCATGAGCGTGGCAAACGTTGGCTTGCCCTTACCGGCTAAAAGGGGTGGTTTCCTTCAGCGGGTGCGGCTATCGGTGGCGTTTTAATCTGACGTTAAAGGACACCACCTTTAAGGACCGATACCCATCGCCTTCGGCCTCACTAGGCAGTGGAGACGATAAGCGGCGAGCATCAACTTAGTGTGTCGCTGCGTTTTGCTGCAGATTGCCTTCCACCGTCTGAACTTTGTGCCCTCAACCAGCTGACTGCATGAGCGCGGAAAACGTTGGCTTGCCCTTACCGGCTAGAAGGGGCGGTTTCCTTCAGCGGTTGCGGCTATCGGTGGCGGTTTCACCTGACGTCATCGGACGCCAGCTATAAGGACAGAGACCCATCGCCTTCGGCCTCACTTGGCAGCGGAGACGATAAGCGGCGAGCACCAACTTACTGTGTCGCTGCGTTTTGCTGCAGATTGCCTTCCACCGTCTAAACTTTGTGCCCTCAACCAGCTGACTGCATGAGCGTGGCAAACGTTGGCTTGCCCTTACCGGCTAAAAGGGGTGGTTTCCTTCAGCGGTTGCGGCTATCGGTGGCGTTTTAATCTGACGTTAAAGGACACCACCTTTAAGGACCGATACCCATCGCCTTCGGCCTCACTAGGCAGTGGAGACGATAAGCGGCGAGCATCAACTTAGTGTGTCGCTGCGTTTTGCTGCAGATTGCCTTCCCCCGTCTGAACTTTGTGCCCTCAACCAGCTGACTGCATGAGCGTGGAAAACGTTGGCTTGCCCTTACCGGCTAAAAGGGGCGGTTTCGTTCAGCGGTTGCGGCTATCGGTGGCGTTTTCACCTGACGTCATCGGACGCCAGCTATAAGGACAGAGACCCATCGTCTTCGGCCTCACTTGGCAACGGAGACGATAAGCGGCGAGCACCAACCTACTGTTTCACTGCGTTTTGCTGCAGATTGCCTTCCACCGTCTGAACTTTGTGCCCTCAACCGGCTGACTGCATGAGAGTGGCAAACGTTGCCTTACCCTTACCGGCCAAAGGGGCGGTTTCCTTCAGCGGTTGCGGCTATCGGTGGCGTTTTCACCTGACGTCATCGGACGCCAGCTATAAGGACAGAGATTCATCGCCCTCGGCCTCACTTGGCAGCGGAGACAATAAGCGGCGAGCACCAACTTACTGTGTCGCTGCGTTTTGATGCAGATTGCCTTCCACCGTCTGAACTTTGTGCCCTCAACCAGCTGACTGCATGAGCGTGGCAAACGTTTGCTTGCCCTTACCGGCTAAAAGCGGCGGTTTCCTTTAGCGGTTGCGGCTATCGGTGGCGTTTACACCTGACGTCATCGCACGCCAGCTATAAGGACAGAGACCCATCGCCTTCAGCAACACTTGGCAGCGGAGGCGATAAGCGGCGAGCACCAACTTACTGTGTCGCTGCGTTTTGCTGCAGATTGCCTTCCACCGTCTAAACTTTGTTCCCTCAACCAGCTGACTGCATGAGCGTGGCAAACGTTGGCTTGCCCTTAACGGTTAAAAAGGGCGGTTTCCTTCAGCGGTTGCGGCTATCGGTGGCGTTTTCACCTGACGTCATCGGAAGCCAGCTATCAGGACAGAGACCCATCGCCTTCGGCCTCACTTGGCAGCGGAGATGATAAGCGGCGAGCACCAACTTACTGTGTCGCTGCGTTTTGCTGCAGATTGCATTCCACCGTCTAAACTTTGTGCCCTCAACCAGCTGACTGCATGAGCGTGGCAAACGTTGGCTTGCCCTTACCGGCTAAAAGGGGCGGTTTCCTTCAGCGGTTGCGGCTATCGGTGGCCTTTTAATCTGACGTCATCGGACACCAGCTAGAAGGACAGAGACCCATCGCCTCCGGCCTCACTAGCAGCGGAGACGATAAGCGTTGAGCGCCAACTTACTGTGTCGCTGCGTTTTCCTGCAGATTGCCTTCCACCGTCTGAACTTTGTGCCCTCAACCAGCTGACTGCATGAGCGTGGCAAACATTGGCTTGCCCTTACCGGCTAAAAGGGGCGGTTTCCTTCAGCGGTTGCGGCTATCGGTGGCGTTTTCACCTGACGTCATCGGACGCCATCTATAAGGACATAGACCCATCGCATTCGGCCTCACTTGGCAGCGGAGACGATAAGCGGCGAGCACCAACTCACAGTGTCGCTGCGTTTTGCTGCAGATTGCCTTCCACCGTCTAAACTTTGTGCCCTCAACCAGCTGACTGCATGAGCGTGACAAAAGTTGGTTTTCCCTTACCGGCTAAAAGGGGCGGTTTCCTTCAGCGGTTGCGGCTATCTGTGTCGTTTTCCCCTGACGTCATCTTACGCCAGCTTTAAGGACAGAGACCCATCGCCGTCGGCCTCACTTGGCAGCGGAGACGATAACCGGCGAGCTCACCTTTACTGTGTCGTTGCGTTTTGCTGCAGATTGCCTTAAACCGTCTGAACTTTGTGCCCTCAACCAGCTGACTGCATCAGCGTGGCAAACGTTGCCTTACCTTTACCGGCCAAAAGGGGCGGTTTCCTTCAGCGGTTGCGGCTATCGGTGGCGTTTTCACCTGACGTCATCAGACGCCAGCTATAAGGACAGAGACCCATCTCCCTCGGCCTCACTTGGCAGCGGAGACAATGAGCGGCGAGCACCAACTTACTGTGTCGCTGCGTTTTGCTGCAGGTTGCCTTCCACCGTCTGAACTTTGTGCCCTCAACCAGCTGACTGCATGAGCGTGGCAAACGTTGGCTTGCCCTTACCGGTGAAAAGGGGCGGTTTCCTTCAGCGGTTGCGGCTAATGGTGGCGTTTTCACCTGACGTCATCGGAAGCCAGCTATAAGGACAGCGACCCATCGCCTTCGGCCTCAGTTGGCAGCGGAGACGATAAGCGGCGAGCACCAACTTACTGTGTCGCTGCGTTTTGCTGCAGATTTCCTTCCACCGTCTAAACTTTGTGCCCTCAACCAGCTGACTGCATGAGCGTGGCAAACGTTGGCTTGCCCTTACCGGCTAAAAGGGGTGGTTTCCGTCAGTGGTTGCGGCTATCGGTGGCGTTTTAATCTGACGTTAAAGGACACCACCTTTAAGGACCGAGACCCATCGCCTTCGGCCTCACTAGGCAGTGGAGACGATAAGCGGCGAGCACCAACTTACTGGGTCGCTGCGTTTTGCTGCAGATTGCCTTCCACCGTCTGAACTTTGTGCCCTCAACCAGCTGACTGCATGAGCGTGGAAAACGTTGGCTTGCCCTTACCGGCTAAAAGGGGCGGTTTCGTTCAGCGGTTGCGGCTATCGGTGGCGTTTTCACCTGACGTCATCGGACGCCAGCTATAAGGACAGAGACCCATCGTCTTCGGCCTCACTTGGCAACGGAGACGATAAGCGGCGAGCACCAACCTACTGTTTCACTGCGTTTTGCTGCAGATTGCCTTCCACCGTCTGAACTTTGTGCCCTCAACCAGCTGACTGCATGAGCGTGGCAAACGTTGCCTTACCCTTACCGGCCAATGGGGCGGTTTCCTTCAGCGGTTGCGGCTATCGGTGGCGTTTTCACCTGACGTCATCGGACGCCAGCTATAAGGACAGAGATTCATCGCCTTCGGCCTCACTTGGCAGCGGAGACAATAAGCGGCGAGCACCAACTTACTGTGTCGCTGCGTTTTGATGCAGATTGCCTTCCACCGTCTGAACTTTGTGCCCTCAACCAGCTGACTGCATGAGCGTGGCAAACGTTTGCTTGCCCTTACCGGCTAAAAGCGGCGGTTTCCTTTAGCGGTTGCGGCTATCGGTGGCGTTTACACCTGACGTCATCGCACGCCAGCTATAAGGACAGAGACCCATCGCCTTCAGCAACACTTGGCAGCGGAGGCGATAAGCGGCGAGCACCAACTTACTGTGTCGCTGCGTTTTGCTGCAGATTGCCTTCCACCGTCTAAACTTTGTTCCCTCAACCAGCTGACTGCATGAGCGTGGCAAACGTTGGCTTGCCCTTAACGGTTAAAAAGGGCGGTTTCCTTCAGCGGTTGCGGCTATCGGTGGCGTTTTCACCTGACGTCATCGGAAGCCAGCTATCAGGACAGAGACCCATCGCCTTCGGCCTCACTTGGCAGCGGAGATGATAAGCGGCGAGCACCAACTTACTGTGTCGCTGCGTTTTGCTGCAGATTGCATTCCACCGTCTAAACTTTGTGCCCTCAACCAGCTGACTGCATGAGCGTGGCAAACGTTGGCTTGCCCTTACCGGCTAAAAGGGGCGGTTTCCTTCAGCGGTTGCGGCTATCGGTGGCCTTTTAATCTGACGTCATCGGACACCAGCTAGAAGGACAGAGACCCATCGCCTCCGGCCTCACTAGCAGCGGAGACGATAAGCGTTGAGCGCCAACTTACTGTGTCGCTGCGTTTTCCTGCAGATTGCCTTCCACCGTCTGAACTTTGTGCCCTCAACCAGCTGACTGCATGAGCGTGGCAAACATTGGCTTGCCCTTACCGGCTAAAAGGGGCGGTTTCCTTCAGCGGTTGCGGCTATCGGTGGCGTTTTCACCTGACGTCATCGGACGCCATCTATAAGGACATAGACCCATCGCATTCGGCCTCACTTGGCAGCGGAGACGATAAGCGGCGAGCACCAACTCACAGTGTCGCTGCGTTTTGCTGCAGATTGCCTTCCACCGTCTAAACTTTGTGCCCTCAACCAGCTGACTGCATGAGCGTGACAAAAGTTGGTTTTCCCTTACCGGCTAAAAGGGGCGGTTTCCTTCAGCGGTTGCGGCTATCTGTGTCGTTTTCCCCTGACGTCATCTTACGCCAGCTTTAAGGACAGAGACCCATCGCCGTCGGCCTCACTTGGCAGCGGAGACGATAACCGGCGAGCTCACCTTTACTGTGTCGTTGCGTTTTGCTGCAGATTGCCTTAAACCGTCTGAACTTTGTGCCCTCAACCAGCTGACTGCATCAGCGTGGCAAACGTTGCCTTACCTTTACCGGCCAAAAGGGGCGGTTTCCTTCAGCGGTTGCGGCTATCGGTGGCGTTTTCACCTGACGTCATCAGACGCCAGCTATAAGGACAGAGACCCATCTCCCTCGGCCTCACTTGGCAGCGGAGACAATGAGCGGCGAGCACCAACTTACTGTGTCGCTGCGTTTTGCTGCAGGTTGCCTTCCACCGTCTGAACTTTGTGCCCTCAACCAGCTGACTGCATGAGCGTGGCAAACGTTGGCTTGCCCTTACCGGTGAAAAGGGGCGGTTTCCTTCAGCGGTTGCGGCTAATGGTGGCGTTTTCACCTGACGTCATCGGAAGCCAGCTATAAGGACAGCGACCCATCGCCTTCGGCCTCAGTTGGCAGCGGAGACGATAAGCGGCGAGCACCAACTTACTGTGTCGCTGCGTTTTGCTGCAGATTTCCTTCCACCGTCTAAACTTTGTGCCCTCAACCAGCTGACTGCATGAGCGTGGCAAACGTTGGCTTGCCCTTACCGGCTAAAAGGGGTGGTTTCCGTCAGTGGTTGCGGCTATCGGTGGCGTTTTAATCTGACGTTAAAGGACACCACCTTTAAGGACCGAGACCCATCGCCTTCGGCCTCACTAGGCAGTGGAGACGATAAGCGGCGAGCACCAACTTACTGGGTCGCTGCGTTTTGCTGCAGATTGCCTTCCACCGTCTGAACTTTGTGCCCTCAACCAGCTGACTGCATGAGCGTGGAAAACGTTGGCTTGCCCTTACCGGCTAAAAGGGGCGGTTTCGTTCAGCGGTTGCGGCTATCGGTGGCGTTTTCACCTGACGTCATCGGACGCCAGCTATAAGGACAGAGACCCATCGTCTTCGGCCTCACTTGGCAACGGAGACGATAAGCGGCGAGCACCAACCTACTGTTTCACTGCGTTTTGCTGCAGATTGCCTTCCACCGTCTGAACTTTGTGCCCTCAACCAGCTGACTGCATGAGCGTGGCAAACGTTGCCTTACCCTTACCGGCCAATGGGGCGGTTTCCTTCAGCGGTTGCGGCTATCGGTGGCGTTTTCACCTGACGTCATCGGACGCCAGCTATAAGGACAGAGATTCATCGCCTTCGGCCTCACTTGGCAGCGGAGACAATAAGCGGCGAGCACCAACTTACTGTGTCGCTGCGTTTTGATGCAGATTGCCTTCCACCGTCTGAACTTTGTGCCCTCAACCAGCTGACTGCATGAGCGTGGCAAACGTTTGCTTGCCCTTACCGGCTAAAAGCGGCGGTTTCCTTTAGCGGTTGCGGCTATCGGTGGCGTTTACACCTGACGTCATCGCACGCCAGCTATAAGGACAGAGACCCATCGCCTTCAGCAACACTTGGCAGCGGAGGCGATAAGCGGCGAGCACCAACTTACTGCGTCGCTGCGTTTTCTTGCAGATTGCCTTCCACCGTCTGAACTTTGTGCCCTCAACCACCTGACTGCATGAGCGTGGAAAACGCTGACTTGCCCTTACCGGCTAGAAGGGGCGGTTTCCTTCATCGGTTGCGGCTATCGGTGGCGGTTTCACCGGACGTCATCGCACGCCAGCTATAAGGACAGCGACCCATCGCCTTCGGCCTAACTTGGCAGTGGAGACGATAACTGGCGAGCACCAACTTACTGTGTCGTTGCGTTTTGCTGCAGATTGCCTTCCACCGTCTGAACTTTGTGCCCTCAACCAGCTGACTGCATGAGCGTGCAAACGTTGCCTTACCCTTACCGGCTAAAAGGGGCGGTTTCCTTCAGTGGTTGCGGCTATCGGTGATGTTTTCACCTGACGTCATCGGACGCCAGCTATAAGGACAGAGATTCATCGCCCTCGGCCTCACATGGCAGCGGAGACAATAAGCGGCGAGCACCAACTTACTGTGTCGCTGCGTTTTGCTGCAGATTGCCTTCCACCGTCTGAACTTTGTGCCCTCAACCAGCTGACTGCATGAGCGTGGCAAACGTTGGCTTGCCCTTACCGGTGAAAAGGGGCGGTTTCCTTCAGCGGTTGCGGCAAATGGTGGCGATTTCACCTGACGTCATCGGAAGCCAGCTATAAGGACAGAGACCCATCGCCTTCGGCCTCAGTTGGCAGCGGAGACGATAAGCGGCGAGCACCAACTTACTGTGTCGCTGCGTTTTGCTGCAGATTTCCTTCCACCGTCTAAACTTTGTGCCCTCAACCAGCTGACTGCATGAGCGTGGCAAACGTTGGCTTGCCCTTACCGGCTAAAAGGGGTGGTTTCCTTCAGTGGTTGCGGCTATCGGTGGCGTTTTAATCTGATGTTAAAGGACACCACCTTTAAGGACCGAGACCCATCGCCTTCGGCCTCACTAGGCAGTGGAGACGATAAGCGGCGAGCACCAACTTACTGGGTCGCTGCGTTTTGCTGCAGATTGCCTTCCACCGTCTGAAATTTGTGCCCTCATCCAGCTGACTGCATGAGCGTGGCAAACCTTGGCTTGCCCTTACCGGCTAAAAGAACGGTTTTCTTCAGCGGTTGCGGCTATCGGTGGCGTTTTCACCTGATGTCATCGGGCGCCAGCTATAAGGACTGAGACCCATCGCCTTCGGCCTCACTTGGCAGCGGACACGATAAGCGGCGAGCACCAACTTACTGTGTCGGTGCGTTTTGCTGCAGATTGCCTTCCACCGTCTGAACTTTGTGCCCTCAACCAGCTGACTGCATGAGCGTGGAAAACGCTGACTTGCCCTTACCGGCTAGAAGGGGCGGTTTCCTTCAGCGGTTGCGGCTATCGGTGGCGGTTTCACCTGACGTCATCGGACGCCAGCTATAAGGACAGAGACCCATCGCCTTCGGCCTCACTTGGCAGCGGAGACGATAAGCGGCGAGCACCAACTTACTGTGTCGCTGCGTTTTGCTGCAGATTGCCTTCCACCGTCTAAACTTTGTGCCCTCAACCAGCTGACTGCATGAGCGTGGCAAACGTTGGCTTGCCCTTACCGGCTAAAAGGGGTGGTTTCCTTCAGCGGTTGCGGCTATCGGTGGCGTTTTAATCTGACGTTAAAGGACACCACCTTTAAGGACCGATACCCATCGCCTTCGGCCTCACTAGGCAGTGGAGACGATAAGCGGCGAGCATCAACTTAGTGTGTCGCTGCGTTTTGCTGCAGATTGCCTTCCACCGTCTGAACTTTGTGCCCTCAACCAGCTGACTGCATGAGCGTGGAAAACGTTGGCTTGCCCTTACCGGCTAAAAGGGGCGGTTTCGTTCAGCTGTTGCGGCTATCGGTGGCGTTTTCACCTGACGTCATCGGACGCCAGCTATAAGGACAGAGACCCATCGTCTTCGGCCTCACTTGGCAACGGAGACGATAAGCGGCGAGCACCAACCTACTGTTTCACTGCGTTTTGCTGCAGATTGCCTTCCACCGTCTGAACTTTGTGCCCTCAACCGGCTGACTGCATGAGCGTGGCAAACGTTGCCTTACCCTTACCGGCCAAAGGGGCGGTTTCCTTCAGCGGTTGCGGCTATCGGTGGCGTTTTCACCTGACGTCATCGGACGTCAGCTATAAGGACAGAGATTCATCGCCCTCGGCCTCACTTGGCAGCGGAGACAATAAGCGGCGAGCACCAACTTACTGTGTCGCTGCGTTTTGATGCAGATTGCCTTCCACCGTCTGAACTCTGTGCCCTCAACCAGCTGACTGCATGAGCGTGGCAAACGTTTGCTTGCCCTTACCGGCTAAAAGCGGCGGTTTCCTTTAGCGGTTGCGGCTATCGGTGGCGTTTACACCTGACGTCATCGCACGCCAGCTATAAGGAAAGAGACCCATCGCCTTCAGCAACACTTGGCAGCGGAGGCGATAAGCGGCGAGCACCAACTTACTGTGTCGCTGCGTTTTGCTGCAGATTGCCTTCCACCGTCTAAACTTTGTTCCCTCAACCAGCTGACTGCATGAGCGTGGCAAACGTTGGCTTGCCCTTAACGGTTAAAAAGGGCGGTTTCCTTCAGCGGTTGCGGCTATCGGTGGCGTTTTCACCTGACGTCATCGGAAGCCAGCTATCAGGACAGAGACCCATCGCCTTCGGCCTCACTTGGCAGCGGAGATGATAAGCGGCGAGCACCAACTTACTGTGTCGCTGCGTTTTGCTGCAGATTGCATTCCACCGTCTAAACTTTGTGCCCTCAACCAGCTGACTGCATGAGCGTGGCAAACGTTGGCTTGCCCTTACCGGCTAAAAGGGGCGGTTTCCTTCAGCGGTTGCGGCTATCGGTGGCCTTTTATTCTGACGTCATCGGACACCAGCTAGAAGGACAGAGACCCATCGCCTCCGGCCTCACTAGCAGCGGAGACGATAAGCGTTGAGCGCCAACTTACTGTGTCGCTGCGTTTTCCTGCAGATTGCCTTCCACCGTCTGAACTTTGTGCCCTCAACCAGCTGACTGCATGAGCGTGGCAAACATTGGCTTGCCCTTACCGGCTAAAAGGGGCGGTTTCCTTCAGCGGTTGCGGCTATCGGTGGCGTTTTCACCTGACGTCATCGGACGCCAGCTATAAGGACATAGACCCATCGCATTCGGCCTCACTTGGCAGCGGAGACGATAAGCGGCGAGCACCAACTCACAGTGTCGCTGCGTTTTGCTGCAGATTGCCTTCCACCGTCTAAACTTTGTGCCCTCAACCAGCTGACTGCATGAGCGTGACAAAAGTTTTTTTGCCCTTACCGGCTAAAAGGGGCGGTTTCCTTCAGCGGTTGCGGCTATCTGTGTCGTTTTCCCCTGACGTCATCTTACGCCAGCTTTAAGGACAGAGACCCATCGCCTTCGGCCTCACTTGGCAGCGGAGACGATAAGCGGTGAGCACCAACTTACTGTGTCGCTGCGTATTGCTGCAGAGTGCCTACCACCGTCTGAACTTTGTGCCCTCAACCAGCTGACTGCATGAGTGTGGCAAACGTTGGCTTGCCCTTACCGGCTAGTAGGGGCGGCTTCCTTCAGCGGTTGCGGCTATCGGCGGCGTTTTCACCTGATGTCATAGGACGCCAGCAATAAGGACAGAGACCCATCGCCTTCGGCCTCACTTAGCCGCGGAGACGATAAGCGGCGAGCACCAACTTACTGTGTCGCTGCGTTTTGCTGCAGATTGCCTTCCACCGTCTGAACTTTGTGCCCTCAACCACCTGACTGCATGAGCGTGGCAAACGTTGGCTTGCCCTTACCGGCTAAAAGGGGCGGTTTCCATGAGCGGTTGCGGCTATCGGTGGCGTTTTCACCTGACGTCATCGGACCCAAGCTATAAGGACAGAGACCCATCGCCTTCGGCATCACTTGGCAGCGGAGACAATAAGCGGTGAGCACCAACTTACTGTGTCGCTGCGTTTTGTTGCAGATTGCCTTCCACCGTCTGAATTTTGTGCCCTCAACCAGCTGACTGCATGAGCGTGGCAAACGTTGGCTTGCCCTTACCGGCTAAAAGGGGTGGTTTCCTTCAGTGGTTGCGGCTATCGGTGGCGTTTTAATCTGACGTTAAAGGACACCACCTTTAAGGACCGAGACCCATCGCCTTCGGCCTCACTAGGCAGTGGAGACGATAAGCGGCGAGCACCAACTTACTGGGTCGCTGCGTTTTGCTGCAGATTGCCTTCCACCGTCTGAAATTTGTGCCCTCATCCAGCTGACTGCATGAGTGTGGCAAACCTTGGCTTGCCCTTACCGGCTAAAAGAACGGTTTTCTTCAGCGGTTGCGGCTATCGGTGGCGTTTTCACCTGATGTCATCGGACGCCAGCTATAAGGACAGAGACCCATCGCCTTCGGCCTTACTTGGCATCGGACACGATAAGCGGCGAGCACCAACTTACTGTGTCGGTGCGTTTTGCTGCAGATTGCCTTCCACCGTCTGAAATTTCTGCCCTCAACCAGCTGACTGCATGAGCGTGGAAAACGCTGACTTGCCCTTACCGGCTAGAAGGGGCGGTTTCCTTCAGCGGTTGCGGCTATCGGTGGCGGTTTCACCTGACGTCATCGGACGCCAGCTATAAGGACAGAGACCCATCGCCTTCGGCCTCACTTGGCAGCGGAGACGATAAGCGGCGAGCACCAACTTACTGTGTCGCTGCGTTTTGCTGCAGATTGCCTTCCACCGTCTAAACTTTGTGCCCTCAACCAGCTGACTGCATGAGCGTGGCAAACGTTGGCTTGCCCTTACCGGCTAAAAGGGGTGGTTTCCTTCAGCGGTTGCGGCTATCGGTGGCGTTTTCACCTGACGTCATCGGACGCCAGCTATAAGGACATAGACCCATCGCATTCGGCCTCACTTGGCAGCGGAGACGATAAGCGGCGAGCACCAACTCACAGTGTCGCTGCGTTTTGCTGCAGATTGCCTTCCACCGTCTAAACTTTGTGCCCTCAACCAGCTGACTGCATGAGCGTGACAAAAGTTTTTTTGCCCTTACCGGCTAAAAGGGGCGGTTTCCTTCAGCGGTTGCGGCTATCTGTGTCGTTTTCCCCTGACGTCATCTTACGCCAGCTTTAAGGACAGAGACCCATCGCCTTCGGCCTCACTTGGCAGCGGAGACGATAAGCGGTGAGCACCAACTTACTGTGTCGCTGCGTATTGCTGCAGAGTGCCTACCACCGTCTGAACTTTGTGCCCTCAACCAGCTGACTGCATGAGTGTGGCAAACGTTGGCTTGCCCTTACCGGCTAGTAGGGGCGGCTTCCTTCAGCGGTTGCGGCTATCGGCGGCGTTTTCACCTGATGTCATAGGACGCCAGCAATAAGGACAGAGACCCATCGCCTTCGGCCTCACTTAGCCGCGGAGACGATAAGCGGCGAGCACCAACTTACTGTGTCGCTGCGTTTTGCTGCAGATTGCCTTCCACCGTCTGAACTTTGTGCCCTCAACCACCTGACTGCATGAGCGTGGCAAACGTTGGCTTGCCCTTACCGGCTAAAAGGGGCGGTTTCCATGAGCGGTTGCGGCTATCGGTGGCGTTTTCACCTGACGTCATCGGACCCAAGCTATAAGGACAGAGACCCATCGCCTTCGGCATCACTTGGCAGCGGAGACAATAAGCGGTGAGCACCAACTTACTGTGTCGCTGCGTTTTGTTGCAGATTGCCTTCCACCGTCTGAATTTTGTGCCCTCAACCAGCTGACTGCATGAGCGTGGCAAACGTTGGCTTGCCCTTACCGGCTAAAAGGGGTGGTTTCCTTCAGTGGTTGCGGCTATCGGTGGCGTTTTAATCTGACGTTAAAGGACACCACCTTTAAGGACCGAGACCCATCGCCTTCGGCCTCACTAGGCAGTGGAGACGATAAGCGACGAGCACCAACTTACTGGGTCGCTGCGTTTTGCTGCAGATTGCCTTCCACCGTCTGAAATTTGTGCCCTCATCCAGCTGACTGCATGAGCGTGGCAAACCTTGGCTTGCCCTTACCGGCTAAAAGAACGGTTTTCTTCAGCGGTTGCGGCTATCGGTGGCGTTTTCACCTGATGTCATCGGACGCCAGCTATAAGGACAGAGACCCATCGCCTTCGGCCTCACTTGGCATCGGACACGATAAGCGGCGAGCACCAACTTACTGTGTCGGTGCGTTTTGCTGCAGATTGCCTTCCACCGTCTGAAATTTCTGCCCTCAACCAGCTGACTGCATGAGCGTGGAAAACGCTGACTTGCCCTTACCGGCTAGAAGGGGCGGTTTCCTTCAGCGGTTGCTGCTATCTGTGTCGTTTTCCCCTGACGTCATCTTACGCCAGCTTTAAGGACAGAGACCCATCGCCTTCGGCCTCACTTGGCAGCGGAGACGATAAGCGGTGAGCACCAACTTACTGTGTCGCTGCGTATTGCTGCAGAGTGCCTACCACCGTCTGAACTTTGTGCCCTCAACCAGCTGACTGCATGAGTGTGGCAAACGTTGGCTTGCCCTTACCGGCTAGTAGGGGCGGCTTCCTTCAGCGGTTGCGGCTATCGGCGGCGTTTTCACCTGATGTCGTAGGACGCCAGCAATAAGGACAGAGACCCATCGCCTTCGGCCTCACTTAGCCGCGGAGACGATAAGCGGCGAGCACCAACTTACTGTGTCGCTGCGTTTTGCTGCAGATTGCCTTCCACCGTCTGAACTTTGTGCCCTCAACCACCTGACTGCATGAGCGTGGCAAACGTTGGCTTGCCCTTACCAGCTAGAAGGGGCGGTTTCCTTGAGCGGTTGCGGCTATCGGTGGCGTTTTCACCTGACGTAATCGGACGCCAGCTATAAGGACAGAGACCCATCGCCTTCGGCCTCACTTGGCAGCGGAGACGATAAGCGGCGAGCACCAACTTACTGTGTCGCTGTGTTTTGCTGCAGATTGCCTTCCACCGTCTGAACTTTGGGCCCTCAACCAGCTGACTGCATGAGCGTGGAAAACGTTGGCTTGCCCTTACCGGCTAAAAGGGGCAGTTTCCATGAGCGGTTGCGGCTATCGGTGGCGTTTTCACCTGACGTCATCGGACCCAAGCTATAAGGACAGAGACCCATCGCCTTCGGCATCACTTGGCAGCGGAGACAATAAGCGGTGAGCACCAACTTACTGTGTCGCTGCGTTTTGTTGCAGATTGCCTTCCACCGTCTGAATTTTGTGCCCTCAACCAGCTGACTGCATGAGCGTGGCAAACGTTGGCTTGCCCTTACCGGCTAAAAGGGGTGGTTTCCTTCAGTGGTTGCGGCTATCGGTGGCGTTTTAATCTGACGTTAAAGGACACCACCTTTAAGGACCGAGACCCATCGCCTTCGGCCTCACTAGGCAGTGGAGACGATAAGCGGCGAGCACCAACTTACTGGGTCGCTGCGTTTTGCTGCAGATTGCCTTCCACCGTCTGAAATTTGTGCCCTCATCAAGCTGACTGCATGAGTGTGGCAAACCTTGGCTTGCCCTTACCGGCTAAAGAACGGTTTTCTTCAGCTGTTGCGGCTATCGGTGGCGTTTTCACCTGATGTCATCGGACGCCAGCTATAAGGACAGAGACCCATCGCCTTCGGCCTTACTTGGCATCGGACACGATAAGCGGCGAGCACCAACTTACTGTGTCGGTGCGTTTTGCTGCAGATTGCCTTCCACCGTCTGAAATTTCTGCCCTCAACCAGCTGACTGCATGAGCGTGGAAAACGCTGACTTGCCCTTACCGGCTAGAAGGGGCGGTTTCCTTCAGCGGTTGCGGCTATCGGTGGCGGTTTCACCTGACGTCATCGGACGCCAGCTATAAGGACAGAGACCCATCGCCTTCGGCCTCACTTGGCAGCGGAGACGATAAGCGGCGAGCACCAACTTACTGTGTCGCTGCGTTTTGCTGCAGATTGCCTTCCACCGTCTAAACTTTGTGCCCTCAACCAGCTGACTGCATGAGCGTGGCAAACGTTGGCTTGCCCTTACCGGCTAAAAGGGGTGGTTTCCTTCAGCGGTTGCGGCTATCGGTGGCGTTTTAATCTGACGTTAAAGGACACCACCTTTAAGGACCGATACCCATCGCCTTCGGCCTCACTAGGCAGTGGAGACGATAAGCGGCGAGCATCAACTTAGTGTGTCGCTGCGTTTTGCTGCAGATTGCCTTCCACCGTCTGAACTTTGTGCCCTCAAGCAGCTGACTGCATGAGCGTGGAAAACGTTGGCTTGCCCTTACCGGCTAAAAGGGGCGGTATCGTTCAGCGGTTGCGGCTATCGGTGGCGTTTTCACCTGACGTCATCGGACGCCAGCTATAAGGACAGAGACCCATCGTCTTCGGCCTCACTTGGCAACGGAGACGATAAGCGGCGAGCACCAACCTACTGTTTCACTGCGTTTTGCTGCAGATTGCCTTCCACCGTCTGAACTTTGTGCCCTCAACCAGCTGACTGCATGAGCGTGGCAAACGTTGCCTTACCCTTACCGGCCAAAGGGGCGGTTTCCTTCAGCGGTTGCGGCTATCGGTGGCGTTTTCACCTGACGTCATCGGACGCCAGCTATAAGGACAGAGATTCATCGCCCTCGGCCTCACTTGGCAGCGGAGACAATAAGCGGCGAGCACCAACTTACTGTGTCGCTGCGTTTTGATGCAGATTGCCTTCCACCGTCTGAACTTTGTGCCCTCAACCAGCTGACTGCATGAGCGTGGCAAACGTTTGCTTGCCCTTACCGGCTAAAAGCGGCGGTTTCCTTTAGCGGTTGCGGCTATCGGTGGCGTTTACACCTGACGTCATCGCACGCCAGCTATAAGGACAGAGACCCATCGCCTTCAGCAACACTTGGCAGCGGAGGCGATAAGCGGCGAGCACCAACTTACTGTGTCGCTGCGTTTTGTTGCAGATTTCCTTCCACCGTCTAAACTTTGTGCCCTCAACCAGCTGACTGCATGAGCGTGGCAAACATTGGCTTGCCCTTACCGGCTAAAAGGGGCGGTTTCCTTCAGCGGTTGCGGCTATCGGTGGCGTTTTCACCTGACGTCATCGGACGCCAGCTATAAGGACATAGACCCATCGCATTCGGCCTAACTTGGCAGCGGAGACGATAAGCGGCGAGCACCAACTCACAGTGTCGCTGCGTTTTGCTGCAGATTGCCTTCCACCGTCTAAACTTTGTGCCCTCAACCAGCTGACTGCATGAGTGTGGCAAACGTTGGCTTGCCCTTACCGGCTAGCAGGGGCGGCTTCCTTCAGCGGTTGCGGCTATCGGCGGCGTTTTCACCTGATGTCATAGGACGCCAGCAATAAGGACAGAGACCCATCGCCTTCGGCCTCACTTAGCCGCGGAGACGATAAGCGGCGAGCACCAACTTACTGTGTCGCTGCGTTTTGCTGCAGATTGCCTTCCACCGTCTGAACTTTGTGCCCTCAACCACCTGACTGCATGAGCGTGGCAAACGTTGGCTTGCCCTTACCAGCTAGAAGGGGCGGTTTCCTTGAGCGGTTGCGGCTATCGGTGGCGTTTTCACCTGACGTAATCGGACGCCAGCTATAAGGACAGAGACCCATCGCCTTCGGCCTCACTTGGCAGCGGAGACGATAAGCGGCGAGCACCAACTTACTGTGTCGCTGTGTTTTGCTGTAGATTGCCTTCCACCGTCTGAACTTTGTGCCCTCAACCAGCTGACTGCATGAGCGTGGAAAACGTTGGCTTGCCCTTACCGGCTAAAAGGGGCGGTTTCCATGAGCGGTTGCGGCTATCGGTGGCGTTTTCACCTGACGTCATCGGACCCAAGCTCTAAGGACAGAGACCCATCGCCTTCGGCATCACTTGGCAGCGGAGACAAATAAGCGGTGAGCACCAACTTACTGTGTCACTGCGTTTTGTTGCAGATTGCCTTCCACCGTCTGAATTTTGTGCCCTCAACCAGCTGACTGCATGAGCGTGGAAAATGTTGGCTTCCCTTACCGGTTAAAAGGGGCGGCTCCCTTCAGCGGTTGCGGCTATCGGTGGCGTTTTCACCTGACGTCATCGGAAACCAGCTATAAGGACAGAGACCCATCGCCTTCGGCCTCACTTGGCAGCGGAGACGATAAGCGGCGAGCACAAACTTACTGTGCCGCAGCGTTTTGCTGCAGATTGCCTTCAACCGTCTGAACTTTGTGCCCTCAACCAGCTGACTGCATGAGCGTGGCAAACGTTGGCTTGCCCTTACCGGCTAAAAGGGGCGGTTTCCTTCAGCGGTTGCGGCTATCAGTGGCGTTTTCACCTGACGTCATCGCACGCCAGCTATAGGACAGAGACCCATCGCCTTCGGCCTCACTTGGCAGCAGAGACGATAAGCGGCGAGCACCAACTTACTGTTTCGCTGCGTTTTACTGCAGATTGCCTTCCACCGTCTAAACATTGTGTCCTCAACCAGCTGACTGCATGAGCGTGGCAAACGTTGGCTTGCCCGTACCGGCTAAAAGGGGCGGTTTCGTTCAGCGGTTGCGGCAATCGGTGGCGTTTTTGTCTGACGTCATAGGACGCCAGCTATAAGGACAGAGACCCATCGCCTTCGGCCTCACATGGCAGCGGAGACGATAAGCGGCGAGCACCAACTTACTGTGTCGCAGCGTTTTTCTGCAGATTGCCTTCCACCGTCTGAACTTTGTGCCCTCAACCAGCTGACTGCATGAGCGTGGCAAACGTTGGCTTGCCCTTACCGGCTAGAAGGGGCGGTTTTCTTCAGCGGTTGCGGCTATCGATGGCGTTTTCACCTGACGTCATTGGACGCCAGTTATAAGGACAGAGACCCATCGCTTTCGGCCTCACTTGGCAGCGGAGACGTTAAGCGGCGAGCACCAACTTACGGTGTCGCTGCGTTTTGCTGCAGATTGACTTCCACCGTCTGAACTTTGTGCTCTCAACCTGCTGTCTGCATGAGCGTGGCAAACGTTGGCTTCCCTTACCGGCTAAAAGGGGCGGCTCCCTTCAGCGGTTGCGGCTATCGGTGGCGTTTTCACCTGACGTCATCGGAAACCAGCTATAAGGACAGAGACCCATCGCCTTCGGCCTCACTTGGCAGCGGAGACGATAAGCGGCGAGCACAAACTTACTGTGCCGCAGCGTTTTGCTGCAGATTGCCTTCAACCGTCTGAACTTTGTGCCCTCAACCAGCTGACTGCATGAGCGTGGCAAACGTTGGCTTGCCCTTACCGGCTAAAAGGGGCGGTTTCCTTCAGCGGTTGCGGCTATCAGTGGCGTTTTCACCTGACGTCATCGCACGCCAGCTATAGGACAGAGACCCAAAGCCTTCGGCCTCACTTGGCAGCGGAGACGATAAGCGGCGAGCACCAACTTACTGTTTCGCTGCGTTTTGCTGCAGATTGCCTTCCACCGTCTAAACTTTGTGCCCTCAACCAGCTGACTGCATGAGCGTGGCAAACGTTGGCTTGCCCTTACCGGCTAAAAGGGGCGGTTTCCTTCAGCGGTTGCGGCTATCGGTGGCCTTTTAATCTGACGTCATCGGACACCAGCTAGAAGGACAGAGACCCATCGCCTCCGGCCTCACTAGCAGCGGAGACGATAAGCGTTGAGCGCCAACTTACTGTGTCGCTGCGTTTTCCTGCAGATTGCCTTCCACCGTCTGAACTTTGTGCCCTCAACCAGCTGACTGCATGAGCGTGGCAAACATTGGCTTGCCCTTACCGGCTAAAAGGGGCGGTTTCCTTCAGCGGTTGCGGCTATCGGTGGCGTTTTCACCTGACGTCATCGGACGCCAGCTATAAGGACATAGACCCATCGCATTCGGCCTCACTTGGCAGCGGAGACGATAAGCGGCGAGCACCAACTCACAGTGTCGCTGCGTTTTGCTGCAGATTGCCTTCCACCGTCTAAACTTTGTGCCCTCAACCAGCTGACTGCATGAGCGTGACAAAAGTTGGTTTGCCCTTACCGGCTAAAAGGGGCGGTTTCCTTCAGCGGTTGCGGCTATCTGTGTCGTTTTCCCCTGACGTCATCTTACGCCAGCTTTAAGGACAGAGACCCATCGCCTTCGGCCTCACTTGGCAGCGGAGACGATAAGCGGTGAGCACCAACTTACTGTGTCGCTGCGTATTGCTGCAGAGTGCCTACCACCGTCTGAACTTTGTGCCCTCAACCAGCTGACTGCATGAGTGTGGCAAACGTTGGCTTGCCCTTACCGGCTAGTAGGGGCGGCTTCCTTCAGCGGTTGCGGCTATCGGCGGCGTTTTCACCTGATGTCATAGGACGCCAGCAATAAGGACAGAGACCCATCGCCTTCGGCCTCACTTAGCCGCGGAGACGATAAGCGGCGAGCACCAACTTACTGTGTCGCTGCGTTTTGCTGCAGATTGCCTTCCACCGTCTGAACTTTGTGCCCTCAACCACCTGACTGCATGAGCGTGGCAAACGTTGGCTTGCCCTTACCAGCTAGAAGGGGCGGTTTCCTTGAGCGGTTGCGGCTATCGGTGGCGTTTTCACCTGACGTAATCGGACGCCAGCTATAAGGACAGAGACCCATCGCCTTCGGCCTCACTTGGCAGCGGAGACGATAAGCGGCGAGCACCAACTTACTGTGTCGCTGTGTTTTGCTGCAGATTGCCTTCCACCGTCTGAACTTTGTGCCCTCAACCAGCTGACTGCATGAGCGTGGAAAACGTTGGCTTGCCCTTACCGGCTAAAAGGGGCGGTTTCCATGAGCGGTTGCGGCTATCGGTGGCGTTTTCACCTGACGTCATCGGACCCAAGCTATAAGGACAGAGACCCATCGCCTTCGGCATCACTTGGCAGCGGAGACAATAAGCGGTGAACACCAACTTACTGTGTCGCTGCGTTTTGTTGCAGATTGCCTTCCACCGTCTGAATTTTGTGCCCTCAACCAGCTGACTGCATGAGCGTGGAAAACGTTGGCTTCCCTTACCGGCTAAAAGGGGCGGCTCCCTTCAGCGGTTGCGGCTATCGGTGGCGTTTTCACCTGACGTCATCGGAAACCAGCTATAAGGACAGAGACCCATCGCCTTCGGCCTCACTTGGCAGCAGAGACGATAAGCGGCGAGCACAAACTTACTGTGCCGCAGCGTTTTGCTGCAGATTGCCTTCAACCGTCTGAACTTTGTGCCCTCAACCAGCTGACTGCATGAGCGTGGCAAACGTTGGCTTGCCCTTACCGGCTAAAAGGGGCGGTTTCCTTCAGCGGTTGCGGCTATCAGTGGCGTTTTCACCTGACGTCATCGCACGCCAGCTAAAGGACAGAGACCCATCGCCTTCGGCCTCACTTGGCAGCGGAGACGATAAGCGGCGAGCACCAACTTACTGTTTCGCTGCGTTTTACTGCAGATTGCCTTCCACCGTCTAAACTTTGTGCCCTCAACCAGCTGACAGCACGAGCGTGGAAAACTTTGGCTTGCCCTTACCAGGTAAAAGGGGCGATTTTCTTCAGCGGTGTCGGCTATCGGTGGCGTTTTCACCTGACATCATCGGACGCCACCTATAAGGACAGAGACCCATCGCCTTCGGCCTAACTTGGCAGCGGAGACGATAAGCGGCGAGCACCAACTTACTGTGTCGCTGCGTTTTGCTGCAGATTGCCTTCCACCGTCTGAACTTTGTGCCCTCAACCAGCTGACTGCATGAGCGTGGCAAACGTTGGCTTGCCCTTACCGGTTAAAAGGGGCGGTTTCCTTCAGCGCTTGCGTTTATCGGCGGCGTTTTCACCTGACGTCATCGGACGCCAGTTATAAGGAGAGAGATGCATCGCCATCGGCCTCACTTGGCAGCGGAGACGATAAGCGGCGAGCACCAACTTACTGTGTCGCTGCGTTTTGTTGCAGATTGCCTTCCACCGTCTGAATTTTGTGCCCTCAACCAGCTGACTGCATGAGCGTGGAAAACGTTGGCTTCCCTTACCGGCTAAAAGGGGCGGTTCCCTTCAGCGGTTGCGGCTATCGGTGGCGTTTTCACCTGACGTCATCGGAAGCCAGCTATAAGGACAGAGACCCATCGCCTTCGGCCTCACTTGGCAGCGGAGACGATAAGCGGCGAGCACCAACTTACTGTTTCGCTGCGTTTTGCTGCAGATTGCCTTCCACCGTCTAAACTTTGTGCCCTCAACCAGCTGACTGCATGAGCGTGTCAAACGTTGGCTTGCCCTTACCGGCTAGAAGGGGCGGTTTCCTTCAGCGGTTGCGGCTATCGATGGCGTTTTCACCTGACATCATTGGACGCCAGCTATAAGGACAGAGACCCATCGCTTTCGGCCTCACTTGGCAGCGGAGACGATAAGCGGCGAGCACGAACTTACGGTGTCGCTGCGTTTTGCTGCAGATTGACTTCCACCGTCTGAACCTTGTGCCCTCAACCAGCTGACTGCATGAGCGTGGCAAACGTTGCCTTGCCCTTACCGGCTAGAAGGGGCGGTTTCCTTCAGCGGTTGCGGCAATCGGTGGCGTTTTCACCTGACGTCATTGGACGCCAGTTATAAGGACAGAGACCCATCGCTTTCGGCCTCACTTGGCAGCGGAGACGTTAAGCGGCGAGCACCAACTTACTGTGTCGCTGCGTTTTGCTGCAGATTGACTTCCACCGTTTGAACTTTGTGCCCTCAACCTGCTGACTGCATGAGCGTGGCAAACTATTGCTTGCCCTTACCGGCTAAAAGCGGTGGTTTCCTTTAGCGGTTGCGGATATCGGTGGCATTTTCTCCTGACGTCATCGGACGCCAGCTATAAGGACAGAGATCCTTCGCCTTTGGCCTCACTTGGCAGCGAAGACGATAAGCGGTGAGCACCAACTTACTGTGTCGCTGCGTTTTGCTGCAGACTACCTTCCACCGTCTGAACTTTGTGCCCTCAACCAGCTGACTGCATGAGCGTGGCAAACGTTGGCTTGCCCTTACCGGCTAAAAGGGGCGGTTTCCTTCAGCGGTTGCGGCTATCGGTGGCGTTTTCACCTGACGTCATCGGACGCCAGCTATAAGGACAGAGACCCATCGCCTTCGGCCTCACTTGGCGGCGGAGGCAATACGCGGCGAGCACCAACTTACTGTGTCGCTGCGTTTTGCTGCAGATAGCCTTCCACCGTCTGAACTTTGTGCCCTCAACCAGCTGACTGCATGAGCGTGGCAAACTTTGGCTTGCCCTTACCGGCTAGAAGGGGCGGTTTCCTTCAGCGGTTGCGGCTATCGGTGGCGTTTTCACCTGACGTCATCGGAGGCCAGCTTTAAGGACAGAGACCCATCGCCTTCGGCCTCACTTGCCAGCGGAGACGATAAGCGGCGGGCACCAACTTACTGTGTCGCTGCGTTTTGCTGCAGATTGCCTTCCACCGTCTGAACTTTGTGCCCTCAACCAGCTGACTGCATGAGCCTGGCAAACGTTGGCTTGCCCTTACCGGTTAAAAGGGGCGGTTTCCTTCAGCGGTTGCGGCTATCGGTGGCGTTTTCACCTGACGTCATCGGACGCCAGCTATAAGGACAGAGACCCATCGCCTTCGGCGTCACTTGGCGGCGGAGACAATAAGCGGCGAGCACCAACTAACTGTGTCGCTGCGTTTTGCTGCAGATTGCCTTCCACCGTCTGAACTTTGTGCCCTCAACCAGCTGACTGCATGAGCGTGGCAAACATTGGCTTGCCCTTACCGGCTAGAAGGGGGGTTTCCTTCAGCGGTTGCGGCTATCGGTGGCGTTTTCACCTGACATCATCGGAGGCCAGCTTTAAGGACAGAGACCCATCGCCTTCGGCCTCACTTGCCAGCGGAGACGATAAGCGGCGGGCACCAACTTACTGTGTCGCTGCGTTTTGCTGCAGATTGCCTTCCACCGTCTGAACTTTGTGCCCTCAACCAGCTGACTGCATGAGCCTGGCAAACGTTGGCTTGCCCTTACCGGTTAGAAGGGGCGGTTTCCTTCAGCGGCTGCGGCTATCGGTGGCGTTTTCACCTGACGTCATCGGACGCCAGCTATAAGGGCAGAGACCCATCGCCTTCGGCGTCACTTGGCGGCGGAGACAATAAGCGGCGAGCACCAACTAACTGTGTCGCTGCGTTTTGCTGCCGATTGCCTTCCACCGTCTGAACTTTGTGCCCTCAACCAGCTGACTGCATGAGCGTGGCAAACGTTGGCTTGCCCTTACCGGCTAAAAGGGGCGGTTTCCTTCAGCGGTTGCGGCTATCAGTGGCGTTTTCGCCTGACGTCATCGCACGCCAGCTATAGTACAGAGACCCATCGCCTTCGGCCTCACTTGGCAGCGGAGACGATAAGCGGCGCGCACCAACTTACTGTTTCGATACGTTTTGCTGCAGATTGCCTTCCACCGTCTAAACTTTGTGCCCTCAACCAGCTGACTGCATGAGCGTGGCAAACGTTGGCTTGCCCTTACCGGCTAAAAGGGGCGGTTTCGTTCAGCGGTTGCGGCAATCGGTGGCGTTTTCGTCTGACGTCATCGGACGCCAGCTATAAGGACAGAGACCCATCGCCTTCGGCCTCACTTTGCAGCGGAGACGATAAGCGGCGAGCACCAAGTCACTGTGTCGCTGCGTTTTGCTGCAGATTGCCTTCCACCGTCTGAACTTTGTGCCCTTAACCAGCTGACTGCATGAGCGTGGCAAACGTTGGCTTGCCCTTACCGGCTAGAAGGGGCGGTTTCCTTCAGCGGTTGCGGCTATCGATGGCGTTTTCACCTGACATCATTGGACGCCAGCTATAAGGACAGACCCATCGCCTTCAGCTTCACTTGGCAGCGAAGACGATAAGCGGCGAGCACCAACTTACCGTGTCGCTGCGTTTTGCTGCAGATTGCCTTCCACCGTGTGAACTTTGTGCCCTCAACCAGCTGACTGCATGAGCGTGGCAAACGTTGGCTTGCCCTTACCGGCTAAAATGGGCGATTTCCTTCAGCGGTTGCGGCTATCGGCGGCGTTTTCACCTGACGTCATCGGACGCCAGCTATAAGGACAGAGACCCATCGCCTTCGGCCTCACTTGGCAGCGAAGACGATAAGCGGTGAGCACCAACTTACTGTGTCGCTGCGTTTTGCTGCAGACTGCCTTCCACCGTCTGAACTTTGTGCCCTCAACCAGCTGACTGCATGAGCGTGGCAAACGTTGGCTTGCCCTTACCGGCTACAAGGGGCGGTTTCCTTCAGCGGTTGCGGCTATCGGTGGCGTTTTCACCTGACGTCATCGGACGCCAGCTATAAGGACAGAGACCCATCGCCTTCGGCCTCACTTGGCGGCGGAGGCAATACGCGGCGAGCACCAACTTACTGTGTCGCTGCGTTTTGCTGCAGATTGCCTTCCACCGTCTGAACTTTGTGCCCTCAACCAGCTGACTGCATGAGCGTGGCAAACTTTGGCTTGCCCTTACCGGCTAGAAGGGGCGGTTTCCTTCAGTGGTTGCGGCTATCGGTGGCGTTTTCACCTGACGTCATCGGAGGCCAGCTTTAAGGACAGAGACCCATCGCCATCGGCCTCACTTGCCAGCGGAGACGATAAGCGGCGGGCACCAACTTATGTGTCGCTGCGTTTTGCTGCAGATTGCCTTCCACCGTCTGAACTTTGTGCCCTCAACCAGCTGACTGCATGAGCCTGGCACACGTTGGCTTGCCCTTACCGGCTAAAAGGGGCGGTTTGCTTCAGCGGTTGCGGCTATCGGTGGCGTTTTCACCTGACGTCATCGGACGCCAGCTATAAGGACAGAGACCCATCGCCTTCGGCGTCACTTGGCGGCGGAGACAATAAGCGGCGAGCACCAACTAACTGTGTCGCTGCGTTTTGCTGCAGATTGCCTTCCACCGTCTGAACTTTGTGCCCTCAACCAGCTGACTGCATGAGCGTGGCAAACTTTGGCTTGCCCTTACCGGCTAGAAGGGGGGGTTTCCTTCAGCGGTTGCGGCTATCGGTGGCGTTTTCACCTGACGTCATCGGAGGCCAGCTTTAAGGACAGAGACCCATCGCCTTCGGCCTCACTTGCCAGCGGAGACGATAAGCGGCGGGCACCACCTTAGTGTGTCACTGCATTTTGCTGCAGATTGCCTTCCACCGTCCGAACTTTGTGCCCTCAACCAGCTGACTGCATGAGCGTGGCAATCGTTGGCTTGCCATTACCGGCTAGAAGGGGCGATTTCCTTCAGCGGTTGCGGCTATCGGCGGTGTTTTCACCTGGCGTCATCGGACGCTAGCTATAAGGACAGAGACCCATCGCCTTCGGCTTCACTTGGGAGCGGAGACGATAAGCGGCGAGCACCAACTTACAGTGTCGCTGCGTTTTGCTGCAGATTCCCTTCCACCGTCTGACCTTTGTGCCCTCAACCAGCTGACTGCATGAGCGTGGAAAACGTTGGCTTGCCCTTACCGGGTAAAAGGGGCGATTTTCTTTAGCGGTTGCGGCTATCGGTGGCGTTTTCACCCGACGTCATCGGACGCCAGCTATAAGGACAGAGACCCATCGCCTTCGGCCTCCCTTGGCTGCGGAGACAATAAGCGGCGAGCACCAACGTACTGTGTCGCTGCGTTTTGCTGCAGATTGCCTTCCACCGTCTGAACATTGTGCCCTCAACCAGCTGACTGCATGAGCGTGGCAAACGTTGGCTTGCCCTTACCGGCTAGAAGGGGTGGTTTCCTTCAGCGGTTGCGGCTATCGGTGGCGTTTTCACCTGACATCATCGGACGCCACCTATAAGGACAGAGACCCATCGCCTTCGGCCTAACTTGGCAGCGGAGACGATAAGCGGCGAGCACCAACTTACTGTGTCGCTGCGTTTTGCTGCAGCTTGCCTTCCACCGTCTGAACTTTGTGCCCTCAACCAGCTGACTGCATGAGCGTGGCAAACGTTGGCTTGCCCTTACCGGCTAAAATGGGCGATTTCCTTCAGCGGTTGCGGCTATCGGCGGCGTTTTCACCTGACGTCATCGGACGCCAGCTATAAGGACAGAGACCCATCGCCTTCGGCCTCACTTGGCAGCGAAGACGATAAGGGGTGAGCACCAACTTACTGTGTCGCTGCGTTTTGCTGCAGACTGCCTTCCACCGTCTGAACTTTGTGCCCTCAACCAGCTGACTGCATGAGCGTGGCAAACTTTGGCTTGCCCTTACCGGCTAGAAGGGGCGGTTTCCTTCAGCGGTTGCGGCTATCGGTGGCGTTTTCACCTGACGTCATCGGAGGCCAGCTTTAAGGACAGAGACCCATCGCCTTCGGCCTCACTTGCCAGCGGAGACGATAAGCGGCGGGCACCAACTTACTGTGTCGCTGCGTTTTGCTGCAGATTGATTTCCACCGTCTGAACTTTGTGCCCTCAACCAGCTGACTGCATGAGCCTGGCACACGTTGGCTTGCCCTTACCGGCTAAAAGGGGCGGTTTCCTTCAGCGGTTGCGGCTATCGGTGGCGTTTTCACCTGACGTCATCGGACGCCAGCTATAAGGACAGAGACCCATCGCCTTCGGCGTCACTTGGCGGCGGAGACAATAAGTGGCGAGCACCAACTAACTGTGTCGCTGCGTTTTGCTGCAGATTGCCTTCCACCGTCTGAACTTTGTGCCCTCAACCAGCTGACTGCATGAGCGTGGCAAACTTTGGCTTGCCCTTACCGGCTATAAGGGGGGGTTTCCTTCAGCGGTTGCGGCTATCGGTGGCGTTTTCACCTGACGTCATCGGAGGCCAGCTTTAAGGACAGAGACCCATCGCCTTCGGCCTCACTTGCCAGCGGAGACGATAAGCGGCGGGCACCACCTTAGTGTGTCGCTGCATTTTGCTGCAGATTGCCTTCCACCGTCCGAACTTTGTGCCCTCAACCAGCTGACTGCATGAGCGTGGCAATCGTTGGCTTGCCATTACCGGCTAGAAGGGGCGATTTCCTTCAGCGGTTGCGGCTATCGGCGGTGTTTTCACCTGACGTCATCGGACGCTAGCTATAAGGACAGAGACCCATCGCCTTCGGCTTCACTTGGGAGCGGAGACGATAAGCGGCGAGCACCAACTTACTGTGTCGCTGCGTTTTGCTGCAGATTCCCTTCCACCGTCTGAACTTTGTGCCCTCAACCAGCTGACTGCATGAGCGTGGAAAACGTTGGCTTGCCCTTACCGGGTAAAAGGGGCGATTTTCTTTAGCGGTTGCGGCTATCGGTGGCGTTTTCACCCGACGTCATCGGACGCCAGCTATAAGGACAGAGACCCATCGCCTTCGGCCTCCCTTGGCTGCGGAGACAATAAGCGGCGAGCACCAACGTACTGTGTCGCTGCGTTTTGCTGCAGATTGCCTTCCACCGTCTGAACATTGTGCCCTCAACCAGCTGACTGCATGAGCGTGGCAAACGTTGGCTTGCCCTTACCGGCTAGAAGGGGTGGTTTCCTTCAGCGGTTGCGGCTATCGGTGGCGTTTTCACCTGACATCATCGGACGCCACCTATAAGGACAGAGACCCATCGCCTTCGGCCTAACTTGGCAGCGGAGACGATAAGCGGCGAGCACCAACTTACTGTGTCGCTGCGTTTTGCTGCAGATTGCCTTCCACCGTCTGAACTTTGTGCCCTCAACCAGCTGACTGCATGAGCGTGGCAAACGTTGGCTTGCCCTTACCGGCTAAAATGGGCGATTTCCTTCAGCGGTTGCGGCTATCGGCGGCGTTTTCACCTGACGTCATCGGACGCCAGCTATAAGGACAGAGACCCATCGCCTTCGGCCTCACTTGGCAGCGAAGACGATAAGGGGTGAGCACCAACTTACTGTGTCGCTGCGTTTTGCTGCAGACTGCCTTCCACCGTCTGAACTTTGTGCCCTCAACCAGCTGACTGCATGAGCGTGGCAAACTTTGGCTTGCCCTTACCGGCTAGAAGGGGCGGTTTCCTTCAGCGGTTGCGGCTATCGGTGGCGTTTTCACCTGACGTCATCGGAGGCCAGCTTTAAGGACAGAGACCCATCGCCTTCGGCCTCACTTGCCAGCGGAGACGATAAGCGGCGGGCACCAACTTACTGTGTCGCTGCGTTTTGCTGCAGATTGATTTCCACCGTCTGAACTTTGTGCCCTCAACCAGCTGACTGCATGAGCCTGGCAAACGTTGGCTTGCCCTTACCGGCTAAAAGGGGCGGTTTCCTTCAGCGGTTGCGGCTATCGGTGGCGTTTTCACCTGACGTCATCGGACGCCAGCTATATGGACAGAGACCCATCGCCTTCGGCGTCACTTGGCGGCGGAGACAATAAGCGGCGAGCACCAACTAACAGTGTCGCTGCGTTTTGCTGGAGATTGCCTTCCACGTCTGAACTTTGTGCCCTCAACCAGCTGACTGCATGAGCGTGGCAAACTTTGGCTTGCCCTTACCGGCTAGAAGGGGGGGTTTCCTTCAGCGGTTGCGGCTATCGGTGGCGTTTTCACCTGACGTCATCGGAGGCCAGCTTTAAGGACAGAGACCCATCGCCTTCGGCCTCACTTGCCAGCGGAGACGATAAGCGGCGGGCACCAACTTACTGTGTCGCTGCGTTTTGCTGCAGATTGCCTTCCACCGTCTGAACTTTGTGCCCTCAACCAGCTGACTGCATGAGCGTGGCAAGCGTTGGCTTGCCATTACCGGCTAGAAGGGGCGATTTCCTTCAGCGGTTGCGGCTATCGGCGGTGTTTTCACCTGACGTCATCGGACGCTAGCTATAAGGACAGAGACCCATCGCCTTCGGCTTCACTTGGCAGCGAAGACGATAAGCGGCGAGCACCAACTTACTGTGTCGCTGCGTTTTGCTGCAGACTGCCTTCCACCGTCTGAACTTTGTGCCCTCAACCAGCTGACTGCATGAGCGTTGCAAACGTTGGCTTGCCCTTACCGGCTAGAAGGGGTGGTTTCCTTCAGCGGTTGCGGCTATCGGTGGCGTTTTCACCTGACATCATCGGACGCCACCTATAAGGACAGAGACCCATCGCCTTCGGCCTAACTTGGCAGCGGAGACGATAAGCGGCGAGCACCAACTTACTGTGTCGCTGCGTTTTGCTGCAGCTTGCCTTCCACCGTCTGAACATTGTGCCCTCAACCAGCTGACTGCATGAGCGTGGCAAACGTTGGCTTGCCCTTACCGGCTAAAAGGAACGGTTTCCTTCAGCGGTTGCGGCTATCGGTGGCGTTTTCAACTGACATCATCGGACGCGAGCTATCAGGACAGAGACCCATCGCCTTCGGCCTAACTTGGCAGCGGAGACGATAAGCGGCGAGCACCAACTTACTGTGTCGCTGCGTTTTGCTGCAGGCTGCCTTCCACCGTCTGAACTTTGTGCCCGCAACCAGCTGACTGCATGAGCGTGGCAAACGTTGGCTTGCCCTTACCGGCTAAAAGGGGCGGTTTCCTTCAGCGGTTGCGGCTATCGGTGGCGTTTTCACCTGACGTCATCGGAGGCCAGCTTTAAATACAGAGACCCATCGCCTTCGGCCTCACTTGCCAGCGGAGACGATAAGCGGCGGGCACCAACTTACTGTGTCGCTGCGTTTTGCTGCAGATTGCCTTCCACCGTCTGAACTTTGTGCCCTCAACCAGCTGACTGCATGAGCGTGGCAAACTTTGGCTTGCCGTTACCGGCTAGAAGGGGCGATTTCCTTCAGCGGTTGCGGCTATCGGCGGCGTTTTCACCTGACGTCATCGGACGCCAGCTATAAGGACAGAGACCCATCGCCTTCGGCTTCAATTGGCAGCGAAGACGATAAGCGGCGAGCACCAACTTACTGTGTCGCTGCGTTTTGCTGCAGATTGCCTTCCACGTCTGAACTTTGTGCCCTCAACCAGCTGACTGCATGAGCGTGGCAAACTTTGGCTTGCTCTTACCGGCTAGAAGGGGGGGTTTCCTTCAGCGGTTGCGGCTATCGGTGGCGTTTTCACCTGACGTCATCGGAGGCCAGCTTTAAGGACAGAGACCCATCGCCTTCGGCCTCACTTGCCAGCGGAGACGATAAGCGGCGGGCACCAACTTACTGTGTCGCTGCGTTTTGCTGCAGATTGCCTTCCACCGTCTGAACTTTGTGCCCTCAACCAGCTGACTGCATGAGCGTGGCAAGCGTTGGCTTGCCATTACCGGCTAGAAGGGGCGATTTCCTTCAGCGGTTGCGGCTATCGGCGGTGTTTTCACCTGACGTCATCGGACGCTAGCTATAAGGACAGAGACCCATCGCCTTCGGCTTCACTTGGCTGCGAAGACGATAAGCGGCGAGCACCAACTTACTGTGTCGCTGCGTTTTGCTGCAGACTGCCTTCCACCGTCTGAACTTTGTGCCCTCAACCAGCTGACTGCATGAGCGTTGCAAACGTTGGCTTGCCCTTACCGGCTAAAATGGGCGATTTCCTTCAGCGGTTGCGGCTATCGGCGGCGTTTTCACCTGGCGTCATCGGACGCCAGCTATAAGGACAGAGACCCATCGCCTTCGGCCTCACTTGGCAGCGAAGACGATAAGCGGCGAGCACCAACTTACTGTGTCGCTGCGTTTTGCTGCAGACTGCCTTCCACCGTCTGAACTTTGTGCCCTCAACCAGCTGACTGCATGAGCGTGGCAAACGTTGGCTTGCCCTTACCGGCTAAAAGGAACGGTTTCCTTCAGCGGTTGCGGCTATCGGTGGCGTTTTCACCTGACATCATCGGACGCCAGCTATCAGGACAGAGACCCATCGCCTTCGGCCTAACTTGGCAGCGGAGACGATAAGCGGCGAGCACCAACTTACTGTGTCGCTGCGTTTTGCTGCAGACTGCCTTCCACCGTCTGAACTTTGTGCCCTCAACCAGCTGACTGCATGAGCGTGGCAAACGTTGGCTTGCCCTTACCGGCTAAACGGGGCGGTTTCCTTCAGCGGTTGCGGCTATCGGTGGCGTTTTCACCTGACGTCATCGGAGGCCAGCTTTAAATACAGAGACCCATCGCCTTCGGCCTCACTTGCCAGCGGAGACGATAAGCGGCGGGCACCAACTTACTCTGTCGCTGCGTTTTGCTGCCGATTGCCTTCCACCGTCTGAACTTTGTGCCCTCAACCAGCTGACTGCATGAGCGTGGAAAACGTTGGCTTGCCCTTACCGGCTAGAAGGGGCGGTTTCCTTCAGCGGTTGCGGCTATCGGTGTCGTTTTCATCTGACGTCATCGGACGCCAGCTATATGGACAGAGACCCATCACGTTCGGCCTCAGTTGGCAGCGGAGACAATAAGCGGCGAGCACCAACTTACTGTGTCGCTGCGTTTTGCTGCAGATTGCCTTCCACCATCTGAACTTTGTGCCCTCATCCAGCTGACTGCATGAGCGTGGCAAACGTTGGCTTGCCCTTACCGGCTAAAAGGGACGGTTTCCTTCAGCGGTTGCGGCTATCGGTGGCGTTTTCACCTGACGTCATCGGAGGCCAGCTATAAGGACAGAGACCCATCGCCTTCGGCCTAACTTGGCAGCGGAGACGATAAGCGGCGAGCACCAACTTACTGTGTCGCTGCGTTTTGCTGCAGATTGCCTTCCACCGTCTGAACTTTGTGCCCTCAACCAGCTGACTGCATGAGCGTGGAAAACGTTGGCTTGCCCTTACCGGCTAGAAGGGGCGGTTTCCTTCAGCGGTTGCGGCTATCGGTGGCGTTTTCACCTGACGTCATCGGAGGCCAGCTTTAAATATAGAGACCCATCGCCTTCGGCCTCACTTGCCAGCGGAGACGATAAGCGGCGGGCACCAACTTACTGTGTCGCTGCGTTTTGCTGCAGATTGCCTTCCACCGTCTGAACTTTGTGCCCTCAACCAGCTGACTGCATGAGCGTGGCAAACGTTGGCTTGCCCTTACCGGCTAAAATGGGCGATTTCCTTCAGCGGTTGCGGCTATCGGCGGCGTTTTCACCTGACGTCTTCGGACGCCAGCTATAAGGACAGAGACCCATCGCCTTCGGCCTCACTTGGCAGCGAAGACGATAAGCGGCGAGCACCAACTTACTGTGTCGCTGCGTTTTGCTGCAGCTTGCCTTCCACCGTCTGAACATTGTGCCCTCAACCAGCTGACTGCATGAGCGTGGCAAACGTTGGCTTGCCCTTACCGGCTAAAAGGAACGGTTTCCTTCAGCGGTTGCGGCTATCGGTGGCGTTTTCAACTGACATCATCGGACGCGAGCTATCAGGACAGAGACCCATCGCCTTCGGCCTAACTTGGCAGCGGAGACGATAAGCGGCGAGCACCAACTTACTGTGTCGCTGCGTTTTGCTGCAGGCTGCCTTCCACCGTCTGAACTTTGTGCCCGCAACCAGCTGACTGCATGAGCGTGGCAAACGTTGGCTTGCCCTTACCGGCTAAAAGGGGCGGTTTCCTTCAGCGGTTGCGGCTATCGGTGGCGTTTTCACCTGACGTCATCGGAGGCCAGCTTTAAATACAGAGACCCATCGCCTTCGGCCTCACTTGCCAGCGGAGACGATAAGCGGCGGGCACCAACTTACTGTGTCGCTGCGTTTTGCTGCAGATTGCCTTCCACCGTCTGAACTTTGTGCCCTCAACCAGCTGACTGCATGAGCGTGGCAAACTTTGGCTTGCCGTTACCGGCTAGAAGGGGCGATTTCCTTCAGCGGTTGCGGCTATCGGCGGCGTTTTCACCTGACGTCATCGGACGCCAGCTATAAGGACAGAGACCCATCGCCTTCGGCTTCAATTGGCAGCGAAGACGATAAGCGGCGAGCACCAACTTACTGTGTCGCTGCGTTTTGCTGCAGATTGCCTTCCACGTCTGAACTTTGTGCCCTCAACCAGCTGACTGCATGAGCGTGGCAAACTTTGGCTTGCTCTTACCGGCTAGAAGGAGGGGTTTCCTTCAGCGGTTGCGGCTATCGGTGGCGTTTTCACCTGACGTCATCGGAGGCCAGCTTTAAGGACAGAGACCCATCGCCTTCGGCCTCACTTGCCAGCGGAGACGATAAGCGGCGGGCACCAACTTACTGTGTCGCTGCGTTTTGCTGCAGATTGCCTTCCACCGTCTGAACTTTGTGCCCTCAACCAGCTGACTGCATGAGCGTGGCAAGCGTTGGCTTGCCATTACCGGCTAGAAGGGGCGATTTCCTTCAGCGGTTGCGGCTATCGGCGGTGTTTTCACCTGACGTCATCGGACGCTAGCTATAAGGACAGAGACCCATCGCCTTCGGCTTCACTTGGCTGCGAAGACGATAAGCGGCGAGCACCAACTTACTGTGTCGCTGCGTTTTGCTGCAGACTGCCTTCCACCGTCTGAACTTTGTGCCCTCAACCAGCTGACTGCATGAGCGTTGCAAACGTTGGCTTGCCCTTACCGGCTAAAATGGGCGATTTCCTTCAGCGGTTGCGGCTATCGGCGGCGTTTTCACCTGGCGTCATCGGACGCCAGCTATAAGGACAGAGACCCATCGCCTTCGGCCTCACTTGGCAGCGAAGACGATAAGCGGCGAGCACCAACTTACTGTGTCGCTGCGTTTTGCTGCAGACTGCCTTCCACCGTCTGAACTTTGTGCCCTCAACCAGCTGACTGCATGAGCGTGGCAAACGTTGGCTTGCCCTTACCGGCTAAAAGGAACGGTTTCCTTCAGCGGTTGCGGCTATCGGTGGCGTTTTCACCTGACATCATCGGACGCCAGCTATCAGGACAGAGACCCATCGCCTTCGGCCTAACTTGGCAGCGGAGACGATAAGCGGCGAGCACCAACTTACTGTGTCGCTGCGTTTTGCTGCAGACTGCCTTCCACCGTCTGAACTTTGTGCCCTCAACCAGCTGACTGCATGAGCGTGGCAAACGTTGGCTTGCCCTTACCGGCTAAACGGGGCGGTTTCCTTCAGCGGTTGCGGCTATCGGTGGCGTTTTCACCTGACGTCATCGGAGGCCAGCTTTAAATACAGAGACCCATCGCCTTCGGCCTCACTTGCCAGCGGAGACGATAAGCGGCGGGCACCAACTTACTCTGTCGCTGCGTTTTGCTGCCGATTGCCTTCCACCGTCTGAACTTTGTGCCCTCAACCAGCTGACTGCATGAGCGTGGAAAACGTTGGCTTGCCCTTACCGGCTAGAAGGGGCGGTTTCCTTCAGCGGTTGCGGCTATCGGTGTCGTTTTCATCTGACGTCATCGGACGCCAGCTATATGGACAGAGACCCATCACGTTCGGCCTCAGTTGGCAGCGGAGACAATAAGCGGCGAGCACCAACTTACTGTGTCGCTGCGTTTTGCTGCAGATTGCCTTCCACCATCTGAACTTTGTGCCCTCATCCAGCTGACTGCATGAGCGTGGCAAACGTTGGCTTGCCCTTACCGGCTAAAAGGGACGGTTTCCTTCAGCGGTTGCGGCTATCGGTGGCGTTTTCACCTGACGTCATCGGAGGCCAGCTATAAGGACAGAGACCCATCGCCTTCGGCCTAACTTGGCAGCGGAGACGATAAGCGGCGAGCACCAACTTACTGTGTCGCTGCGTTTTGCTGCAGATTGCCTTCCACCGTCTGAACTTTGTGCCCTCAACCAGCTGACTGCATGAGCGTGGAAAACGTTGGCTTGCCCTTACCGGCTAGAAGGGGCGGTTTCCTTCAGCGGTTGCGGCTATCGGTGGCGTTTTCACCTGACGTCATCGGAGGCCAGCTTTAAATATAGAGACCCATCGCCTTCGGCCTCACTTGCCAGCGGAGACGATAAGCGGCGGGCACCAACTTACTGTGTCGCTGCGTTTTGCTGCAGATTGCCTTCCACCGTCTGAACTTTGTGCCCTCAACCAGCTGACTGCATGAGCGTGGCAAACGTTGGCTTGCCCTTACCGGCTAAAATGGGCGATTTCCTTCAGCGGTTGCGGCTATCGGCGGCGTTTTCACCTGACGTCTTCGGACGCCAGCTATAAGGACAGAGACCCATCGCCTTCGGCCTCACTTGGCAGCGAAGACGATAAGCGGCGAGCACCAACTTACTTTGTCGCTGCGTTTTGCTGCAGACTGCCTTCCACCGTCTTAACTTTGTGCCCTCAACCAGCTGACTGCATGAGCGTGGCAAGCGTTGGCTTGCCCTTACCGGCTAAAAGGGGCGGTTTCCTTCAGCGGTTGCGGCTATGGGGGGCATTTTCACCTGACGTCATCGGACGCCAGCTACAAGGACAGAGACCCATCGCCTTCGGCCTCACTTGGCGGCGGAGACAATAAGCGGCGGGCACCAACTTACTGTGTCGCTGCGTTTTGCTGCAGATTGCCTTCCACCGTCTGAACTTTGTGCCCTCAACCAGCTGACTGCATGAGCGTGGCAAACGTTGGCTTGCCCTTACCGGCTAAAATGGGCGATTTCCTTCAGCGGTTGCGGCTATCGGCGGCGTTTTCACCTGACGTCTTCGGACGCCAGCTATAAGGACAGAGACCCATCGCCTTCGGCCTCACTTGGCAGCGAAGACGATAAGCGGCGAGCACCAACTTACTGTGTCGCTGCGTTTTGCTGCAGATTGCCTTCCACCGTCTGAACCTTGTGCCCTCAACCAGCTGACTGCATGAGCGTGGCAAACTTTGGCTTGCCCTTACCGGCTAGAAGGGGCGGTTTCCTTCAGCGGTTGCGGCTATCGGTGGCGTTTTCAAATGACGTCATCGGAGGCCAGCTTTAAGGACAGAGACCCATCGCCTTCGGCCTCACTTGCCAGCAGAGACTATAAGCGGCGGGCACCAACTTACTGTGTCGCTGCGTTTTGCTGCAGATTGCCTTCCACCGTCTGAACTTTGTGCCCTCAACCAGCTCACTGCATGAGCGTGGCAAACGTTGGCTTGCCCTTACTGGCTAAAAGGGGCGATTTCCTTCAGCGGTTGCGGCTATCGGTGGCGTTTTCACCTGACGTCATCGGACGCCAGCTATAAGGACAGAGACCTATCGCCTTCGGCCTCACTTGGCAGCGGAGACGATAAGCGGCGAGCACCAACTTACTGCGTCGCTGCGTTTTGCTGCAGATTGCCTTCCACCGTCTGAACTTTGTGCCCTAAACCAGCTGACTGCATGAGCGTGGAAACGTTGGCTTGCCCTTACCGGCAAGAAGGGGCGGTTTCCTTCAGCGGTTGCGGCTATCGGTGGCGTTTTCACCATGACGTCATTGGACGCCAGCTATAAGGACAGAGACCCATCGCCTTTGGCCTCACTTGGCAGCGGAGACGATAAGCGGCGAGCAGCAACTCACTGTGTCGCGGCGTTTTGCTGCAAATTGCCTTCCACCGTCTGAACTTTGTGCCACTGCATGAGCGTGGCAAACGTTGGCTTGCCCTTACCGGCTAGAAGGGGCGGTTTCCTTCAGCGGTCGGCTATCGGTGGCGTTTTCACCTGAGTTCATCGGACGCCAGCTATAAGGACAGAGACCCATCGCCTTCGGCCTAACTTGGCAGCGGAGACGATAAGCGGCGAGCACCAACTTACTGTGTCGCTGCGTTTTGCTGCAGACTGCCTTCCACCGTCTGAACATTGTGCCCTCAACCAGCTGACTGCATGAGCGTGGCATACGTTGGCTTGCCCTTAACGGCTAAAAGGGGCGGTTTCCTTCAGCGGTTGCGGCTATCGGTGGCGTTTTCACCTGATGTCATCGGACGGCAGCTATAAGGACAGAGACCCATCGCCTTCGGCCTCACTTGGCGGCGGAGACAATAAGCGGCGAGCACCAACTTACTGTGTCGCTGCGTTTTGCTGCAGATTGCCTTCCACCGTCTGAACTTTGTGCCCTCCACCAGCTGACTGCATGAGCGTGGCAAACTTTGGCTTGCCCTTACCGGCTAGAAGGGGCGGTTTCCTTCAGCGGTTGCGGCTATCGGTGGCGTTTTCACCTGACGTCATCGGAGGCCAGCTTTAAGGACAGAGACCAATCGCCTTCGGCCTCACTTGCCAGCGGAGACGATAAGCGGCGGGCACCAACTTACTCTGTCGCTGCGTTTTGCTGCCGATTGCCTTCCACCGTCTGAACTTTGTGCCCTCAACCAGCTGACTGCATGAGCGTGGAAAACGTTGGCTTGCCCTTACCGGCTAGAAGGGGCGGTTTCCTTCAGCGGTTGCGGCTATCGGTGTCGTTTTCATCTGACGTCATCGGACGCCAGCTATATGGACAGAGACCCATCACGTTCGGCCTCAGTTGGCAGCGGAGACAATAAGCGGCGAGCACCAATTTACTGTGTCGCTGCGTTTTGCTGCAGATTGCCTTCCACCATCTGAACTTGGTGCCCTCATCCAGCTGACTGCATGAGCGTGGCAAACGTTGGCTTGCCCTTACCGGCTAAAAGGGACGGTTTCCTTCAGAGGTTGCGGCTATCGGTGGCGTTTTCACCTGACGTCATTGGAGGCCAGCTATAAGGACAGAGACCCATCGCCTTCGGCCTAACTTGGCAGCGGAGACGATAAGCGGCGAGCACCAACTTACTGTGTCGCTGCGTTTTGCTGCAGATTGCCTTCCACCGTCTGAACTTTGTGCCCTCAACCAGCTGACTGCATGAGCGTGGAAAACGTTGGCTTGCCCTTACCGGCTAGAAGGGGCGGTTTCCTTCAGCGGTTGCGGCTATCGGTGGCGTTTTCACCTGACGTCATCGGAGGCCAGCTTTAAATACAGAGACCCATCGCCTTCGGCCTCACTTGCCAGCGGAGACGATAAGCGGCGGGCACCAACTTACTGTGTCGCTGCGTTTTGCTGCAGATTGCCTTCCACCGTCTGAACTTTGTGCCCTCAACCAGCTGACTGCATGAGCGTGGCAAACGTTGGCTTGCCCTTACCGGCTAAAATGGGCGATTTCCTTCAGCGGTTGCGGCTATCGGCGGCGTTTTCACCTGACGTCTTCGGACGCCAGCTATAAAGACAGAGACCCATCGCCTTCGGCCTCACTTGGCAGCGAAGACGATAAGCGGCGAGCACCAACTTACTTTGTCGCTGCGTTTTGCTGCAGACTGCCTTCCACCGTCTTAACTTTGGGCCCTCAACCAGCTGACTGCCTGAGCGTGGCAAGCGTTGGCTTGCCCTTACCGGCTAAAAGGGGCGGTTTCCTTCAGCGGTTGCGGCTATCGGTGGCATTTTCACCTGACGTCATCGGACGCCAGCTACAAGGACAGAGAGAGACCCATCGCCTTCGGCCTCACTTGGCGGCAAAGACAATAAGCGGCGAGCACCAACTTACTGCGTCGCTGCGTTTTGCTGCAGATTGCCTTCCACCGTCTGAACTTTGTGCCCTAAACCAGCTGACTGCATGAGCGTGGCAAACGTTGGCTTGCCCTTACCGGCAAGAAGGGGCGGTTTCCTTCAGCGGTTGCGGCTATCGGTGGCGTTTTCACCTGACGTCATTGGACGCCAGCTATAAGGACAGAGACCCATCGCCTTTGGCCTCACTTGGCAGCGGAGACGATAAGCGGCGAGCAGCAACTCACTGTGTCGCGGCGTTTTGCTGCAAATTGCCTTCCACCGTCTGAACTTTGTGCCACTGCATGAGCGTGGCAAACGTTGGCTTGTCCTTACCGGCTAGAAGGGGCGGTTTCCTTCAGCGGTTGCGGCTATCGGTGGCGTTTTCACCTGAGTTCATCGGACGCCAGCTATAAGGACAGAGACCCATCGCCTTCGGCGTCACTAGGCAGCGCAGACGATAAGCGGCGAGCAGCAACTCACTGTGTCGCTGCGTTTTGCTGCAAATGGCCTTCCACTGTCTGAACTTTGTGCCACTGCATGAGCGCGGCAAACGTTGGCTTGCCCTTACCGGCTAGAAGGGGCGGTTTCCTTCAGCGGTTGCGGCTATCGGTGGCGTTTTCACCTGACTTCATCGGACGCCAGCTATAAGGACAGAGATCCATCGCCTTGGCCTAACCAAGGGTGTGACATTCCTGTAGAGCCAATGGGGACGATTTTGAAATGCGACGGTGGCGGTGCCTGGGAGTTGGCGGTAAAAACATAAATTGCTCAAAACTTTTTGAAACAAGCTCAGCCAAGCCAATCCAGAAAAATCCAATATGGCGGCGTTTGTTTACCCGGCTGGTTGCGGGCGGTTGCTCGCGCGTTCGTGGTGCTGGCTGCCGCTAGCTCGATGCAAGCTTCGTAAATACTGGTGACTTGCTGCTCCCGCGCTGCATTCCCGCTTGATTTCCTAAGTACTTACGACATCTGCTTACCCGCTTTTGCATTTCGATGTGTCTGTTGAGGCAGCACGGTGCATGGTGGCGAGCGGCGCGGCCAGCGCGGCTGATTAGCAGCTGCTTAGGGCGCTCGCTCGAGTACCAAAAACGTAAATAGTTTTCTCCAAAGAACAGTTTATTAAAGGAAACATCAGTAGTGACAATCGATGTACAAAAGTGATTTTAGGCATCTTGGGCATTGCAATATCAGTGACAATCGTTCTAAAAATCAAAATTAATAAATTCCATTATGGAAACCTAGAACACATGAGCCGCCAGATACCAGGATCGCTGCAATCGTTCCGACCGTGGCGACACTTACGGCGCGGACGCGCAACTTGCAACATGCCACAGCACTGGCCTAACTTGGCAGCGGAGACGATAAGCGGCGAGCACCAACTTACTCTGTCGCTGCGTGTTGCTGCACATTGCCTTCCACCGTCTGAACTTTGTGCCGTCAACCAGCTGACTGCATGAGCGTGGCAAACGTTGGCTTGCCCTTACCGGCTAAAAGGGGCGGTTTCCTTCAGCGGTTGCGGCTATCGGTGGCGTTTTCACCTGACGTCATCGCAGGCCAGCTATAAGGACAGAGACCCATCGCCTTCGGCCTCTGTTGGCAGCGGAGACAATATGCGGCGAGCACCAACTTACAGTGTCGCTGCGTTTTGCTGCAGATCGCCTTCCACCGTCTGAACTTTGTGCCCTCAACCAGCTGACAGCATGAGCGTGGCAAACGTTGGCTTGCCCTTACCGGCTAAAATGGGCGATTTCCTTCAGCGGTTGCGGCTATCGGTGGCGTTTTCACCTGACGTCATCGGACGCCAGCTATAAGGACAGAGACCCATCGCCTTCGGCCTAACTTGGCAGCGGAGACGATAAGCGGCGAGCAGCAACTTACTGTGTCGCTGCGTTTAGCTGCAGATTGCCTTCCACCGTCTGCACTTTGTGCCCTCAACCAGCTGACTGCATGAGCGTGGAAAACGTTGGGTTGCCCTTACCGGCTAGAAGGGGCGGTTTCCTTCAGCGGTTGCGGCTATCGGTGTCGTTTTCATCTGACGTCATCGGACGCCAGCTATAAGGACAGAGACCCATCGCCTTCGGCCTCAGTTGGCAGCGGAGACAATAAGCGGCGAGCACCTACTTACTGTGTCGCTGCGTTTTGCTGCAGACTGCCTTCCACCGTCTGAACTTTGTGCCCTCAACCAGCTGACTGCATGAGCGTGGCAAACGTTGGCTTGCCCTTACCGGCTAGAAGGGGCGGTTTCCTTCAGCGGTTGCGGCTATCGGTGGCGTTTTCACCTGATGTCATCGGACGGCAGCTATAAGGACAGAGACCCATCGCCTTCGGCCTCGCTTGGCGGCGGAGACAATAAGCGGCGAGCACCAACTTACTGCGTCGCTGCGTTTTGCTGCAGATTGCCTTCCACCGTCTGAACTTTGTGCCCTAAACCAGCTGACTGCATGAGCGTGGCAAACGTTGGCTTGCCCTTACCGGCAAGAAGGGGCGGTTTCCTTCAGCGGTTGCGGCTATCGGTGGCGTTTTCACCTGACGTCATTGGACGCCAGCTATAAGGACAGAGACCCATCGCCTTTGGCCTCACTTGGCAGCGGAGACGATAAGCGGCGAGCAGCAACTCACTGTGTCGCGGCGTTTTGCTGCAAATTGCCTTCCACCGTCTGAACTTTGTGCCACTGCATGAGCGTGGCAAACGTTGGCTTGCCCTTACCGGCTAGAAGGGGCGGTTTCCTTCAGCGGTTGCGGCTATCGGTGGCGTTTTCACCTGAGTTCATCGGACGCCAGCTATAAGGACAGAGACCCATCGCCTTCGGCCTAACTTGGCAGCGGAGACGATAAGCGGCGAGCACCAACTTACTGTGTCGCTGCGTTTTGCTGCAGACTGCCTTCCACCGTCTGAACATTGTGCCCTCAACCAGCTGACTGCATGAGCGTGGCATACGTTGGCTTGCCCTTAACGGCTAAAAGGGGCAGTTTCCTTCAGCGGTTGCGGCTATCGGTGGCGTTTTCACCTGATGTCATCGGACGGCAGCTATAAGGACAGAGACCCATCGCCTTCGGCCTCACTTGGCGGCGGAGACAATAAGCGGCGAGCACCAACTTACTGTGTCGCTGCGTTTTGCTGCAGATTGCCTTCCACCGTCTGAACTTTGTGCCCTCCACCAGCTGACTGCATGAGCGTGGCAAACTTTGGCTTGCCCTTACCGGCTAGAAGGGGCGGTTTCCTTCAGCGGTTGCGGCTATCGGTGGCGTTTTCACCTGACGTCATCGGAGGCCAGCTTTAAGGACAGAGACCAATCGCCTTCGGCCTCACTTGCCAGCGGAGACGATAAGCGGCGGGCACCAACTTACTCTGTCGCTGCGTTTTGCTGCCGATTGCCTTCCACCGTCTGAACTTTGTGCCCTCAACCAGCTGACTGCATGAGCGTGGAAAACGTTGGCTTGCCCTTACCGGCTAGAAGGGGCGGTTTCCTTCAGCGGTTGCGGCTATCGGTGTCGTTTTCATCTGACGTCATCGGACGCCAGCTATATGGACAGAGACCCATCACGTTCGGCCTCAGTTGGCAGCGGAGACAATAAGCGGCGAGCACCAATTTACTGTGTCGCTGCGTTTTGCTGCAGATTGCCTTCCACCATCTGAACTTGGTGCCCTCATCCAGCTGACTGCATGAGCGTGGCAAACGTTGGCTTGCCCTTACCGGCTAAAAGGGACGGTTTCCTTCAGAGGTTGCGGCTATCGGTGGCGTTTTCACCTGACGTCATTGGAGGCCAGCTATAAGGACAGAGACCCATCGCCTTCGGCCTAACTTGGCAGCGGAGACGATAAGCGGCGAGCACCAACTTACTGTGTCGCTGCGTTTTGCTGCAGATTGCCTTCCACCGTCTGAACTTTGTGCCCTCAACCAGCTGACTGCATGAGCGTGGAAAACGTTGGCTTGCCCTTACCGGCTAGAAGGGGCGGTTTCCTTCAGCGGTTGCGGCTATCCGTGGCGTTTTCACCTGACGTCATCGGAGGCCAGCTTTAAATACAGAGACCCATCGCCTTCGGCCTCACTTACCAGCGGAGACGATAAGCGGCGGGCACCAACTTACTGTGTCGCTGCGTTTTGCTGCAGATTGCCTTCCACCGTCTGAACTTTGTGCCCTCAACCAGCTGACTGCATGAGCGTGGCAAACGTTGGCTTGCCCTTACCGGCTAAAATGGGCGATTTCCTTCAGCGGTTGCGGCTATCGGCGGCGTTTTCACCTGACGTCTTCGGACGCCAGCTATAAAGACAGAGACCCATCGCCTTCGGCCTCACTTGGCAGCGAAGACGATAAGCGGCGAGCACCAACTTACTTTGTCGCTGCATTTTGCTGCAGACTGCCTTCCACCGTCTTAACTTTGGGCCCTCAACCAGCTGACTGCATGAGCGTGGCAAGCGTTGGCTTGCCCTTACCGGCTAAAAGGGGCGGTTTCCTTCAGCGGTTGCGGCTATCGGTGGCATTTTCACCTGACGTCATCGGACGCCAGCTACAAGGACAGAGAGAGACCCATCGCCTTCGGCCTCACTTGGCGGCGGAGACAATAAGCGGCGAGCACTAACTTACTGTGTCGCTGCGTTTTGCTGCAGATTGCCTTCCACCGTCTGAACCTTGTGCCCTCAACCAGCTGACTGCATGAGCGTGGCAAACTTTGGCTTGCCCTTACCGGCTAGAAGGGGCGGTTTCCTTCAGCGGTTGCGGCTATCGGTGGCGTTTTCAAATGACGTCATCGGAGGCCAGCTATAAGGACAGAGACCTATCGCCTTCGGCCTCACTTGGCAGCGGAGACGATAAGCGGCGAGCACCAACTTACTGCGTCGCTGCGTTTTGCTGCAGATTGCCTTCCACCGTCTGAACTTTGTGCCCTAAACCAGCTGACTGCATGAGCGTGGCAAACGTTGGCTTGCCCTTACCGGCAAGAAGGGGCGGTTTCCTTCAGCGGTTGCGGCTATCGGTGGCGTTTTCACCTGACGTCATTGGACGCCAGCTATAAGGACAGAGACCCATCGCCTTTGGCCTCACTTGGCAGCGGAGACGATAAGCGGCGAGCAGCAACTCACTGTGTCGCGGCGTTTTGCTGCAAATTGCCTTCCACCGTCTGAACTTTGTGCCACTGCATGAGCGTGGCAAACGTTGGCTTGCCCTTACCGGCTAGAAGGGGCGGTTTCCTTCAGCGGTTGCGGCTATCGGTGGCGTTTTCACCTGAGTTCATCGGACGCCAGCTATAAGGACAGAGACCCATCGCCTTCGGCGTCACTAGGCAGCGCAGACGATAAGCGGCGAGCAGCAACTCACTGTGTCGCTGCGTTTTGCTGCAAATGGCCTTCCACTGTCTGAACTTTGTGCCACTGCATGAGCGCGGCAAACGTTGGCTTGCCCTTACCGGCTAGAAGGGGCGGTTTCCTTCAGCGGTTGCGGCTATCGGTGGCGTTTTCACCTGACTTCATCGGACGCCAGCTATAAGGACAGAGATCCATCGCCTTGGCCTAACTTGGCAGCGGAGACGATAAGCGGCGAGCACCAACTTACAGTGTCGCTGCATTTTGCTGCAGATCGCCTTCCACCGTCTGAACTTTGTGCCCTCAACCAGCTGACAGCATGAGCGTGGCAAACGTTGGCTTGCCCTTACCGGCTAAAATGGGCGATTTCCTTCAGCGGTTGCGGCTATCGGTGGCGTTTTCACCTGACGTCATCGGACGCCAGCTATAAGGACAGAGACCCATCGCCTTCGGCCTAACTTGGCAGCGGAGACGATAAGCGGCGAGCAGCAACTTACTGTGTCGCTGCGTTTAGCTGCAGATTGCCTTCCACCGTCTGCACTTTGTGCCCTCAACCAGCTGACTGCATGAGCGTGGAAAACGTTGGGTTGCCCTTACCGGCTAGAAGGGGCGGTTTCCTTCAGCGGTTGCGGCTATCGGTGTCGTTTTCATCTGACGTCATCGGACGCCAGCTATAAGGACAGAGACCCATCGCCTTCGGCCTCAGTTGGCAGCGGAGACAATAAGCGGCGAGCACCTACTTACTGTGTCGCTGCGTTTTGCTGCAGACTGCCTTCCACCGTCTGAACTTTGTGCCCTCAACCAGCTGACTGCATGAGCGTGGCAAACGTTGGCTTGCCCTTACCGGCTAGAAGGGGCGGTTTCCTTCAGCGGTTGCGGCTATCGGTGGCGTTTTCACCTGATGTCATCGGACGGCAGCTATAAGGACAGAGACCCATCGCCTTCGGCCTCGCTTGGCGGCGGAGACAATAAGCGGCGAGCACCAACTTACTGTGTCGCTGCGTTTTGCTGCAGATTGCCTTCCACCGTCTGAACTTTGTGCCCTCAACCAGCTGACTGCATGAGCGTGGAAACGTTGGCTTGCCCTTACCGGCTAGAAGGGGCGGTTTCCTTCAGCGGTTGCGGCTATCGGTGGCGTTTTCACCTGATGTCATCAGACGGCAGCTATAAGGACAGAGACCCATCGCCTTCGGCCTCACTTGGCGGCGGAGACAATAAGCGGCGAGCACCAACTTACTGTGTCGCTGCGTTTTGCTGCAGATTGCCTTCCACCGTCTGAACTTTGTGCCCTCAACCAGCTGACTGCATGAGCGTGGCAAACGTTGGCTTGCCCTTACCGGCTAGAAGGGGCGGTTTCCTTCAGCGGTTGCGGCTATCGGTGTCGTTTTCATCTGACGTCATCGGACGCCAGCTATAAGGACAGAGACCCATCGCCTTCGGCCTCAGTTGGCAGCGGAGACAATAAGCGGCGAGCACCAACTTACTGTGTCGCTGCGTTTTGCTGCAGACTGCCTTCCACTGTCTGAACTTTGTGCCCTCAACCAGCTGACTGCATGAGCGTGGCAAACGTTGGCTTGCCCTTACCGGCTAAAAGGGGCGGTTTCCTTCAGCGGTTGCGGCTATCGGTGGCGTTTTCACCTGATGTCATCGGACGGCAGCTATAAGGACAGAGACCCATCGCCTTCGGCCTCGGTTGGCAGCGGAGACAATAAGCGGCGAGCACCAACTTACAGTGTCGCTGCGTTTTGCTGCAGATTGCCTTCCACCGTCTGAACTTTGTGCCCTCAACCAGCTGACAGCATGAGCGTGGCAAACGTTGGCTTGCCCTTACCGGCTAAAATGGGCGATTTCCTTCAGCGGTTGCGGCTATCGGCGGCGTTTTCACCTGACGTCATCGGACGCCAGCTATAAGGACAGAGACCCATCGCCTTCGGCCCCACTTGGCAGCGAAGACGATAAGCGGCGAGCACCAACTTACTGTGTCGCTGCGTTTTGCTGCAAATTGCCTTCCACCGTCTGAACTTTGTGCCACTGCATGAGCGTGGCAAACATTGGCTTGCCCTTAACGGCTAGAAGGGGCGGTTTCCGTCAGCGGTTGCGGCTATCGGTGGCGTTTTCACCTGACATCATCGGACGCCAGCTATAAGGACAGAGACCCATCGCCTTCGGCCTAACTTGGCAGCGGAGACGATAAGCGGCGAGCAGCAACTTACTGTGTCGATGCGTTTAGCTGCAGATTGCCTTCCACCGTCTGCACTTTGTGCCCTCAACCAGCTGACTGCATGAGCGTGGAAAACGTTGGGTTGCCCTTACCGGCTAGAAGGGGCGGTTTCCTTCAGCGGTTGCGGCTATCGGTGTCGTTTTCATCTGACGTCATCGGACGCCAGCTATAAGGACAGAGACCCATCGCCTTCGGCCTCAGTTGGCAGCGGAGACAATAAGCGGCGAGCACCAACTTACTGTGTCGCTGCGTTTTGCTGCAGACTGCCTTCCACCGTCTGAACTTTGTGCCCTCAACCAGCTGACTGCATGAGCATGGCAAACGTTGGCTTGCCCTTACCGGCTAAAAGGGGCGGTTTCCTTCAGCGGTTGCGGCTATCGGTGGCGTTTTCACCTGATGTCATCGGACGGCAGCTATAAGGACAGAGACCCATCGCCTTCGGCCTCAGTTGGCAGCGGAGACAATAAGCGGCCAGCACCAACTTACTGTGTCGCTGCGTTTTGCTGCAGACTGCCTTCCACCGTCTGAACTTTGTGCCCTCAACCAGCTGACTGCATGAGCGTGGCAAACGTTGGCTTGCCCTTACCGGCTAAAAGGGGCGGTTTCCTTCAGCGGTTGCGGCTATCGGTGGCGTTTTCTCCTGATGTCATCGGACGGCAGCTATAAGGACAGAGACCCATCGCCTTCGGCCTCGCTTGGCGGCGGAGACAATAAGCGGCGAGCACCAACTTACTGTGTCGCTGCGTTTTGCTGCAGATTGCCTTCCACCGTCTGAACTTTGTGCCCTCAACCAGCTGACTGCATGAGCGTGGAAACGTTGGCTTGCCCTTACCGGCTAGAAGGGGCGGTTTCCTTCAGCGGTTGCGGCTATCGGTGGCGTTTTCACCTGATGTCATCGGACGGCAGCTATAAGGACAGAGACCCAACGCCTTCGGCCTCACTTGGCGGCGGAGACAATAAGCGGCGAGCACCAACTTACTGTGTCGCTGCGTTTTGCTGCAGATTGCCTTCCACCGTCTGAACTTTGTGCCCTCAACCAGCTGACTGCATGAGCGTGGCAAACGTTGGCTTGCCCTTACCGGCTAGAAGGGGCGGTTTCCTTCAGCGGTAGCGGCTATCGGTGTCGTTTTCATCTGACGTCATCGGACGCCAGCTATAAGGACAGAGACCCATCGCCTTCGGCCTCAGTTGGCAGCGGAGACAATAAGCGGCGAGCACCAACTTACTGTGTCGCTGCGTTTTGCTGCAGACTGCCTTCCACTGTCTGAACTTTGTGCCCTGAACCAGCTGACTGCATGAGCGTGGCAAACGTTGGCTTGCCCTTACCGGCTAAAAGGGGCGGTTTCCTTCAGCGGTTGCGGCTATCGGTGGCGTTTTCACCTGATGTCATCGGACGGCAGCTATAAGGACAGAGACCCATCGCCTTCGGCCTCGCTTGGCGGCGGAGACAATAAGCGGCGAGCACCAACTTACTGTGTCGCTGCGTTTTGCTGCAGATTGCCTTCCACCGTCTGAACTTTGTGCCCTCCACCAGCTGACTGCATGAGCGTGGCAAACTTTGGCTTGCCCTTACCGGCTAGAAGGGGCGGTTTCCTTCAGCGGTTGCGGCTATCGGTGGCGTTTTCACCTGACGTCATCGGAGGCCAGCTTTAAGGACTGAGACCCATCGCCTTCGGCCTCACTTGCCAGCGGAGACGATAAGCGGCGGGCACCAACTTACTCTGTCGCTGCGTTTTGCTGCCGATTGCCTTCCACCGTCTGAACTTTGTGCCCTCAACCAGCTGACTGCATGAGCGTGGAAAACGTTGGCTTGCCCTTACCGGCTAGAAGGGGCGGTTTCCTTCAGCGGTTGCGGCTATCGGTGTCGTTTTCATCTGACGTCATCGGACGCCAGCTATATGGACAGAGACCCATCACCTTCGGCCTCAGTTGGCAGCGGAGACAATAAGCGGCGAGCACCAACTTACTGTGTCGCGGCGTTTTGCTGCAGATTGCCTTCCACCGTCTGAACTTTGTGCCCTCAACCAGCTGACTGCATGAGCGTGGCAAACGTTGGCTTGCCCTTACCGGCTAAAATGGGCGATTTCCTTCAGCGGTTGCGGCTATCGGCGGCGTTTTCACCTGACGTCATCGGACGCCAGCTATAAGGACAGAGACCCATCGCCTTCGGCCTCACTTGGCAGCGAAGACGATAAGCGGCGAGCACCAACTTACTTTGTCGCTGCGTTTTGCTGCAGACTGCCTTCCACCGTCTGAACTTTGTGCCCTCAACCAGCTGACTGCATGAGCGTGGCAAGCGTTGGCTTGCCCTTACCGGCTAAAAGGGGCGGTTTCCTTCAGCGGTTGCGGCTATCGGTGGCATTTTCACCTGACGTCATCGGACGCCAGCTATAAGGACAGAGACCCATCGCCTTTGGCCTCACTTGGCAGCGGAGACGATAAGCGGCGAGCAGCAACTCACTGTGTCGCGGCGTTTTGCTGCAAATTGCCTTCCACCGTCTGAACTTTGTGCCACTGCATGAGCGTGGCAAACGTTGGCTTGCCCTTACCGGCTAGAAGGGGCGGTTTCCTTCAGCGGTTGCGGCTATCGGTGGCGTTTTCACCTGAGTTCATCGGACGCCAGCTATAAGGACAGAGACCCATCGCCTTCGGCGTCACTAGGCAGCGCAGACGATAAGCGGCGAGCAGCAACTCACTGTGTCGCTGCGTTTTGCTGCAAATGGCCTTCCACTGTCTGAACTTTGTGCCACTGCATGAGCGCGGCAAACGTTGGCTTGCCCTTACCGGCTAGAAGGGGCGGTTTCCTTCAGCGGTTGCGGCTATCGGTGGCGTTTTCACCTGACTTCATCGGACGCCAGCTATAAGGACAGAGATCCATCGCCTTGGCCTAACTTGGCAGCGGAGACGATAAGCGGCGAGCACCAACTTACAGTGTCGCTGCGTTTTGCTGCAGATCGCCTTCCACCGTCTGAACTTTGTGCCCTCAACCAGCTGACAGCATGAGCGTGGCAAACGTTGGCTTGCCCTTACCGGCTAAAATGGGCGATTTCCTTCAGCGGTTGCGGCTATCGGTGGCGTTTTCACCTGACGTCATCGGACGCCAGCTATAAGGACAGAGACCCATCGCCTTCGGCCTAACTTGGCAGCGGAGACGATAAGCGGCGAGCAGCAACTTACTGTGTCGCTGCGTTTAGCTGCAGATTGCCTTCCACCGTCTGCACTTTGTGCCCTCAACCAGCTGACTGCATGAGCGTGGAAAACGTTGGGTTGCCCTTACCGGCTAGAAGGGGCGGTTTCCTTCAGCGGTTGCGGCTATCGGTGTCGTTTTCATCTGACGTCATCGGACGCCAGCTATAAGGACAGAGACCCATCGCCTTCGGCCTCAGTTGGCAGCGGAGACAATAAGCGGCGAGCACCTACTTACTGTGTCGCTGCGTTTTGCTGCAGACTGCCTTCCACCGTCTGAACTTTGTGCCCTCAACCAGCTGACTGCATGAGCGTGGCAAACGTTGGCTTGCCCTTACCGGCTAGAAGGGGCGGTTTCCTTCAGCGGTTGCGGCTATCGGTGGCGTTTTCACCTGATGTCATCGGACGGCAGCTATAAGGACAGAGACCCATCGCCTTCGGCCTCGCTTGGCGGCGGAGACAATAAGCGGCGAGCACCAACTTACTGTGTCGCTGCGTTTTGCTGCAGATTGCCTTCCACCGTCTGAACTTTGTGCCCTCAACCAGCTGACTGCATGAGCGTGGAAACGTTGGCTTGCCCTTACCGGCTAGAAGGGGCGGTTTCCTTCAGCGGTTGCGGCTATCGGTGGCGTTTTCACCTGATGTCATCAGACGGCAGCTATAAGGACAGAGACCCATCGCCTTCGGCCTCACTTGGCGGCGGAGACAATAAGCGGCGAGCACCAACTTACTGTGTCGCTGCGTTTTGCTGCAGATTGCCTTCCACCGTCTGAACTTTGTGCCCTCAACCAGCTGACTGCATGAGCGTGGCAAACGTTGGCTTGCCCTTACCGGCTAGAAGGGGCGGTTTCCTTCAGCGGTTGCGGCTATCGGTGTCGTTTTCATCTGACGTCATCGGACGCCAGCTATAAGGACAGAGACCCATCGCCTTCGGCCTCAGTTGGCAGCGGAGACAATAAGCGGCGAGCACCAACTTACTGTGTCGCTGCGTTTTGCTGCAGACTGCCTTCCACTGTCTGAACTTTGTGCCCTCAACCAGCTGACTGCATGAGCGTGGCAAACGTTGGCTTGCCCTTACCGGCTAAAAGGGGCGGTTTCCTTCAGCGGTTGCGGCTATCGGTGGCGTTTTCACCTGATGTCATCGGACGGCAGCTATAAGGACAGAGACCCATCGCCTTCGGCCTCGGTTGGCAGCGGAGACAATAAGCGGCGAGCACCAACTTACAGTGTCGCTGCGTTTTGCTGCAGATTGCCTTCCACCGTCTGAACTTTGTGCCCTCAACCAGCTGACAGCATGAGCGTGGCAAACGTTGGCTTGCCCTTACCGGCTAAAATGGGCGATTTCCTTCAGCGGTTGCGGCTATCGGCGGCGTTTTCACCTGACGTCATCGGACGCCAGCTATAAGGACAGAGACCCATCGCCTTCGGCCCCACTTGGCAGCGAAGACGATAAGCGGCGAGCACCAACTTACTGTGTCGCTGCGTTTTGCTGCAAATTGCCTTCCACCGTCTGAACTTTGTGCCACTGCATGAGCGTGGCAAACATTGGCTTGCCCTTAACGGCTAGAAGGGGCGGTTTCCGTCAGCGGTTGCGGCTATCGGTGGCGTTTTCACCTGACATCATCGGACGCCAGCTATAAGGACAGAGACCCATCGCCTTCGGCCTAACTTGGCAGCGGAGACGATAAGCGGCGAGCAGCAACTTACTGTGTCGCTGCGTTTAGCTGCAGATTGCCTTCCACCGTCTGCACTTTGTGCCCTCAACCAGCTGACTGCATGAGCGTGGAAAACGTTGGGTTGCCCTTACCGGCTAGAAGGGGCGGTTTCCTTCAGCGGTTGCGGCTATCGGTGTCGTTTTCATCTGACGTCATCGGACGCCAGCTATAAGGACAGAGACCCATCGCCTTCGGCCTCAGTTGGCAGCGGAGACAATAAGCGGCGAGCACCAACTTACTGTGTCGCTGCGTTTTGCTGCAGACTGCCTTCCACCGTCTGAACTTTGTGCCCTCAACCAGCTGACTGCATGAGCATGGCAAACGTTGGCTTGCCCTTACCGGCTAAAAGGGGCGGTTTCCTTCAGCGGTTGCGGCTATCGGTGGCGTTTTCACCTGATGTCATCGGACGGCAGCTATAAGGACAGAGACCCATCGCCTTCGGCCTCAGTTGGCAGCGGAGACAATAAGCGGCCAGCACCAACTTACTGTGTCGCTGCGTTTTGCTGCAGACTGCCTTCCACCGTCTGAACTTTGTGCCCTCAACCAGCTGACTGCATGAGCGTGGCAAACGTTGGCTTGCCCTTACCGGCTAAAAGGGGCGGTTTCCTTCAGCGGTTGCGGCTATCGGTGGCGTTTTCTCCTGATGTCATCGGACGGCAGCTATAAGGACAGAGACCCATCGCCTTCGGCCTCGCTTGGCGGCGGAGACAATAAGCGGCGAGCACCAACTTACTGTGTCGCTGCGTTTTGCTGCAGATTGCCTTCCACCGTCTGAACTTTGTGCCCTCAACCAGCTGACTGCATGAGCGTGGAAACGTTGGCTTGCCCTTACCGGCTAGAAGGGGCGGTTTCCTTCAGCGGTTGCGGCTATCGGTGGCGTTTTCACCTGATGTCATCGGACGGCAGCTATAAGGACAGAGACCCAACGCCTTCGGCCTCACTTGGCGGCGGAGACAATAAGCGGCGAGCACCAACTTACTGTGTCGCTGCGTTTTGCTGCAGATTGCCTTCCACCGTCTGAACTTTGTGCCCTCAACCAGCTGACTGCATGAGCGTGGCAAACGTTGGCTTGCCCTTACCGGCTAGAAGGGGCGGTTTCCTTCAGCGGTTGCGGCTATCGGTGTCGTTTTCATCTGACGTCATCGGACGCCAGCTATAAGGACAGAGACCCATCGCCTTCGGCCTCAGTTGGCAGCGGAGACAATAAGCGGCGAGCACCAACTTACTGTGTCGCTGCGTTTTGCTGCAGACTGCCTTCCACTGTCTGAACTTTGTGCCCTGAACCAGCTGACTGCATGAGCGTGGCAAACGTTGGCTTGCCCTTACCGGCTAAAAGGGGCGGTTTCCTTCAGCGGTTGCGGCTATCGGTGGCGTTTTCACCTGATGTCATCGGACGGCAGCTATAAGGACAGAGACCCATCGCCTTCGGCCTCGCTTGGCGGCGGAGACAATAAGCGGCGAGCACCAACTTACTGTGTCGCTGCGTTTTGCTGCAGATTGCCTTCCACCGTCTGAACTTTGTGCCCTCCACCAGCTGACTGCATGAGCGTGGCAAACTTTGGCTTGCCCTTACCGGCTAGAAGGGGCGGTTTCCTTCAGCGGTTGCGGCTATCGGTGGCGTTTTCACCTGACGTCATCGGAGGCCAGCTTTAAGGACTGAGACCCATCGCCTTCGGCCTCACTTGCCAGCGGAGACGATAAGCGGCGGGCACCAACTTACTCTGTCGCTGCGTTTTGCTGCCGATTGCCTTCCACCGTCTGAACTTTGTGCCCTCAACCAGCTGACTGCATGAGCGTGGAAAACGTTGGCTTGCCCTTACCGGCTAGAAGGGGCGGTTTCCTTCAGCGGTTGCGGCTATCGGTGTCGTTTTCATCTGACGTCATCGGACGCCAGCTATATGGACAGAGACCCATCACCTTCGGCCTCAGTTGGCAGCGGAGACAATAAGCGGCGAGCACCAACTTACTGTGTCGCGGCGTTTTGCTGCAGATTGCCTTCCACCGTCTGAACTTTGTGCCCTCAACCAGCTGACTGCATGAGCGTGGCAAACGTTGGCTTGCCCTTACCGGCTAAAATGGGCGATTTCCTTCAGCGGTTGCGGCTATCGGCGGCGTTTTCACCTGACGTCATCGGACGCCAGCTATAAGGACAGAGACCCATCGCCTTCGGCCTCACTTGGCAGCGAAGACGATAAGCGGCGAGCACCAACTTACTTTGTCGCTGCGTTTTGCTGCAGACTGCCTTCCACCGTCTGAACTTTGTGCCCTCAACCAGCTGACTGCATGAGCGTGGCAAGCGTTGGCTTGCCCTTACCGGCTAAAAGGGGCGGTTTCCTTCAGCGGTTGCGGCTATCGGTGGCATTTTCACCTGACGTCATCGGACGCCAGCTATAAGGACAGAGACCCATCGCCTTCGGCCTCACTTGGCGGCGGAGACAATAAGCGGCGAGCACCAACTTACTGTGTCGCTGCGTTTTGCTGCAGATTGCCTTCCACCGTCTGAACCTTGTGCCCTCAACCAGCTGACTGCATGAGCGTGGCAAACTTTGGCTTGCCCTTACCGGCTTGAAGGGGCGGTTTCCTTCAGCGGTTGCGGCTATCGGTGGCGTTTTCAAATGACGTCATCGGAGGCCAGCTTTAAGGACAGAGACCCATCGCCTTCGGCCTCACTTGCCAGCAGAGACTATAAGCGGCGGGCACCAACTTACTGTGTCGCTGCGTTTTGCTGCAGATTGCCTTCCACCGTCTGAACTTTGTGCCCTCAACCAGCTGACTGCATGAGAGTGGCAAACGTTGGCTTGCCCTTACTGGCTAAAAGGGGCGATTTCCTTCAGCGGTTGCGGCTATCGGTGGCGTTTTCACCTGACGTCATCGGACGCCAGCTATAAGGACAGAGACCTATCGCCTTCGGCCTCACTTGGCAGCGGAGACGATAAGCGGCGAGCACCAACTTACTGCGTCGCTGCGTTTTGCTGCAGATTGCCTTCCCCCGTCTGAACTTTGTGCCCTAAACCAGCTGACTGCATGAGCGTGGCAAACGTTGGCTTGCCCTTACCGGCAAGAAGGGGCGGTTTCCTTCAGCGGTTGCGGCTATCGGTGGCGTTTTCAGCTGACGTCATTGGACGCCAGCTATAAGGACAGAGACCCATCGCCTTTGGCCTCACTTGCCAGCAGAGACTATAAGCGGCGGGCACCAACTTACTGTGTCGCTGCGTTTTGCTGCAGATTGCCTTCCACCGTCTGAACTTTGTGCCCTCAACCAGCCTACTGCATGAGCGTGGCAAACGTTGGCTTGCCCTTACTGGCTAAAAGGGGCGATTTCCTTTAGCGGTTGCGGCTATCGGTGGCGTTTTCACCTGACGTCATCGGACGCCAGCTATAAGGACAGAGACCTATCGCCTTCGGCCTCACTTGGCAGCGGAGACGATAAGCGGCAAGCAGCAACTCACTGTGTCGCTGCGTTTTGCTGCAAATTGCCTTCCACCGTCTGAACTTTGTGCCACTGCATGACCGTGGCAAACGTTGGCTTGCCCTTACCGGCTGGAAGGGGCGGTTTCCTTCAGCGGTTGCGGCTATCGGTGGCGTTTTCACCTGAGTTCATCGGACGCCAGCTATAAGGACAGAGACCCATCGCCTTCGGCCTAACTTGGCAGCGGAGACGATAACCGGCGAGCACCAACTTACTGTGTCGCTGCGTTTTGCTGCAGATTGTCTTCCACCGTCTGAACTTTGTGCCCTCAACCAGCTGACTGCATGAGCGTGGAAAACGTTGGCTTGCCCTTACCGGCTAGAAGGGGCGGTTTCCTTCAGCGGTGGCGGCTATCGGTGTCGTTTTCATCTGACGTCATCGGACGCCAGCTATATGGACAGAGACCCATCACCTTCGGCCTCAGTTGGCAGCGGAGACAATAAGCGGCGAGCACCAACTTACTGTGTCGCTGCGTTTTGCTGCAGATTGCCTTCCACCATCTGAACTTTGTGCCCTCATCCAGCTGACTGCATGAGCGTGGCAAACGTTGGCTTGCCCTTACCGGCTAAAAGGGGCGGTTTCCTTCATCGGTTGCGGCTATCGGTGGCGTTTCCCCTGACGTCTTCGGACGCCAGCTATAAGGACAGAGACCCATCGCCTTCGGCCTAACTTGGCAGCGGAGACGATAAGCGGCGAGCACCAACTTACTGTGTCGCTGCGTTTTGCTGCAGATTGCCTTCCACCGTCTGAACTTTGTGCCCTCAACCAGCTGACTGCATGAGCGTGGCAAACGTTGGCTTGCCCATACCGGCTAAAATGGGCGATTTCCTTCAGGGGTTGCGGCTATCGGCGGCGTTTTCACCTGACGTCATCGGACGCCAGCTATAAGGACAGAGACCCATCGCCTTCGGCTTCACTTGGCAGCGAAGACGATAAGCGGCGAGCACCAACTTACTGTGTCGCTGCGTTTTGCTGCAGATTGCCTTCCACCGTCTGAACTTTGTGCCCTCAACCAGCTGACTGCATGAGCGTGGCAAACGTTGGCTTGCCCTTACCGGCTAAAAGGGGCGGTTTCCTTCAGCGGTTGCGGCTATCGGTGGCATTTTCACCTGACGTCATCGGACGCCAGCTATAAGGACAGAGACCCATCGCCTTCGGCCTCACTTGGCGGCGGAGACAATAAGCGGCGAGCACCAACTTACTGTGTCGCTGCGTTTTGCTGCAGATTGCCTTCCACCGTCTGAACCTTGTGCCCTCAACCAGCTGACTGCATGAGCGTGGCAAACTTTGGCTTGCCCTTACCGGCTTGAAGGGGCGGTTTCCTTCAGCGGTTGCGGCTATCGGTGGCGTTTTCAAATGACGTCATCGGAGGCCAGCTTTAAGGACAGAGACCCATCGCCTTCGGCCTCACTTGCCAGCAGAGACTATAAGCGACGGGCACCAACTTACTGTGTCGCTGCGTTTTGCTGCAGATTGCCTTCCACCGTCTGAACTTTGTGCCCTCAACCAGCTGACTGCATGAGCGTGGCAAACGTTGGCTTGCCCTTACTGGCTAAAAGGGGCGATTTCCTTCAGCGGTTGCGGCTATCGGTGGCGTTTTCACCTGACGTCATCAAACGCCAGCTATAAGGACAGAGACCTATCGCCTTCGGCCTCACTTGGCAGCGGAGACGATAAGCGGCGAGCACCAACTTACTGCGTCGCTGCGTTTTGCTGCAGATTGCCTTCCACCGTCTGAACTTTGTGCCCTAAACCAGCTGACTGCATGAGCGTGGCAAACGTTGGCTTGCCCTTACCGGCAAGAAGGGGCGGTTTCCTTCAGCGGTTGCGGCTATCGGTGGCGTTTTCACCTGACGTCATTGGACGCCAGCTATAAGGACAGAAACCCATCGCGTTTGGCCTCACTTGCCAGCAGAGACTATAAGCGGCGGGCACCAACTTACTGTGTCGCTTCGTTTTGCTGCAGATTGCCTTCCACCGTCTGAACTTTGTGCCCTCAACCAGCCTACTGCATGAGCGTGGCAAACGTTGGCTTGCCCTTACTGGCTAAAAGGGGCGATTTCCTTCAGCGGTTGCGGCTATCGGTGGCGTTTTCACCTGACGTCATTGGACGCCAGCTATAAGGACAGAGACCTATCGCCTTCGGCCTCACTTGGCAGCGGAGACGATAAGCGGCGAGCAGCAACTCACTGTGTCGCTGCGTTTTGCTGCAAATTGCCTTCCACCGTCAGAACTTTGTGCCACTGCATGAGCGTGGGAAACGTTGGCTTGCCCTTACCGGCTAGAAGGGGCGGTTTCCTTCAGCGGTTGCGGCTATCGGTGGCGTTTTCACCTGAGTTCATCGGACGCCAGCTATAAGGACAGAGACCCATCGCCTTCGGCCTAACTTGGCAGCGGAGACGATAAGCGGCGAGCACCAACTTACTGTGTCGCTGCGTTTTGCTGCAGATTGTCTTCCACCGTCTGAACTTTGTGCCCTAAACCAGCTGACTGCATGAGCGTGGCAAACGTTGGCTTGCTCTTACCGGCTAAAAGGGGCGGTTTCCTTCAGCGGTTGTGGCTATCGGTGGCGTTTTCACCTGACGTCATCGGACGCCAGCTATAAGGACAGAGACCCATCGCCTTCGGCCTCACTTGCCAGCGGTGGCGATAAGCGGCGGGCACCAACTGACTCTGTCGCTGCGTTTTGCTGCCGATTGCCTTCCACCGTCTGAACTTTGTGCCATCAACCAGCTGACTGCATGAGCGTGGAAAACGTTGGCTTGCCCTTACCTGCTAGAAGGGGCGGTTTCCTTCAGCGGTTGCGGCTATCGGTGTCGTTTTCATCTGACGTCATCGGACGCCAGCTATATGGACAGAGACCCATCACCTTCGGCCTCAGTTGGCAGCGGAGACAATAAGCGGCGAGCACCAACTTACTGTGTCGCTGCGTTTTGCTGCAGATTGCCTTCCACCATCTGAACTTTGTGCCCTCATCCAGCTGACTGCATGAGCGTGGCAAACGTTGGCTTGCCCTTACCGGCTAAACGGGGCGGTTTCCTTCATCGGTTGCGGCTATCGGTGGCGTTTTCACCTGACGTCTTCGGACGCCAGCTATAAGGACAGAGACCCATCGCCTTCGGCCTAACTTGGCAGCGGAGACGATAAGCGGCGAGCACCAACTTACTGTGTCGCTGCGTTTTGCTGCAGATTGCCTTCCACCGTCTGAACTTTGTGCCCTCAACCAGCTGACTGCATGAGCGTGGCAAGCGTTGGCTTGCCCTTACCGGCTAAAAGGGGCGGTTTCCTTCAGCGGTTGCGGCTATCGGTGGCATTTTCACCTGACGTCATCGGACGCCAGCTATAAGGACAGAGACCCATCGCCTTCGGCCTCACTTGGCGGCGGAGACAATAAGCGGCGAGCACCAACTTACTGTGTCGCTGCGTTTTGCTGCAGATTGCCTTCCACCGTCTGAACCTTGTGCCCTCAACCAGCTGACTGCATGAGCGTGGCAAACTTTGGCTTGCCCTTACCGGCTTGAAGGGGCGGTTTCCTTCAGCGGTTGCGGCTATCGGTGGCGTTTTCAAATGACGTCATCGGAGGCCAGCTTTAAGGACAGAGACCCATCGCCTTCGGCCTCACTTGCCAGCAGAGACTATAAGCGGCGGGCACCAACTTACTGTGTCGCTGCGTTTTGCTGCAGATTGCCTTCCACCGTCTGAACTTTGTGCCCTCAACCAGCTGACTGCATGAGAGTGGCAAACGTTGGCTTGCCCTTACTGGCTAAAAGGGGCGATTTCCTTCAGCGGTTGCGGCTATCGGTGGCGTTTTCACCTGACGTCATCGCACGCCAGCTATAAGGACAGAGACCTATCGCCTTCGGCCTCACTTGGCAGCGGAGACGATAAGCGGCGAGCACCAACTTACTGCGTCGCTGCGTTTTGCTGCAGATTGCCTTCCCCCGTCTGAACTTTGTGCCCTAAACCAGCTGACTGCATGAGCGTGGCAAACGTTGGCTTGCCCTTACCGGCAAGAAGGGGCGGTTTCCTTCAGCGGTTGCGGCTATCGGTGGCGTTTTCAGCTGACGTCATTGGACGCCAGCTATAAGGACAGAGACCCATCGCCTTTGGCCTCACTTGCCAGCAGAGACTATAAGCGGCGGGCACCAACTTACTGTGTCGCTGCGTTTTGCTGCAGATTGCCTTCCACCGTCTGAACTTTGTGCCCTCAACCAGCCTACTGCATGAGCGTGGCAAACGTTGGCTTGCCCTTACTGGCTAAAAGGGGCGATTTCCTTTAGCGGTTGCGGCTATCGGTGGCGTTTTCACCTGACGTCATCGGACGCCAGCTATAAGGACAGAGACCTATCGCCTTCGGCCTCACTTGGCAGCGGAGACGATAAGCGGCAAGCAGCAACTCACTGTGTCGCTGCGTTTTGCTGCAAATTGCCTTCCACCGTCTGAACTTTGTGCCACTGCATGAGCGTGGCAAACGTTGGCTTGCCCTTACCGGCTGGAAGGGGCGGTTTCCTTCAGCGGTTGCGGCTATCGGTGGCGTTTTCACCTGAGTTCATCGGACGCCAGCTATAAGGACAGAGACCCATCGCCTTCGGCCTAACTTGGCAGCGGAGACGATAACCGGCGAGCACCAACTTACTGTGTCGCTGCGTTTTGCTGCAGATTGTCTTCCACCGTCTGAACTTTGTGCCCTCAACCAGCTGACTGCATGAGCGTGGAAAACGTTGGCTTGCCCTTACCGGCTAGAAGGGGCGGTTTCCTTCAGCGGTGGCGGCTATCGGTGTCGTTTTCATCTGACGTCATCGGACGCCAGCTATATGGACAGAGACCCATCACCTTCGGCCTCAGTTGGCAGCGGAGACAATAAGCGGCGAGCACCAACTTACTGTGTCGCTGCGTTTTGCTGCAGATTGCCTTCCACCATCTGAACTTTGTGCCCTCATCCAGCTGACTGCATGAGCGTGGCAAACGTTGGCTTGCCCTTACCGGCTGAAAGGGGCGGTTTCCTTCATCGGTTGCGGCTATCGGTGGCGTTTCCCATGACGTCTTCGGACGCCAGCTATAAGGACAGAGACCCATCGCCTTCGGCCTAACTTGGCAGCGGAGACGATAAGCGGCGAGCACCAACTTACTGTGTCGCTGCGTTTTGCTGCAGATTGCCTTCCACCGTCTGAACTTTGTGCCCTCAACCAGCTGACTGCATGAGCGTGGCAAACGTTGGCTTGCCCATACCGGCTAAAATGGGCGATTTCCTTCAGGGGTTGCGGCTATCGGCGGCGTTTTCACCTGACGTCATCGGACGCCAGCTATAAGGACAGAGACCCATCGCCTTCGGCTTCACTTGGCAGCGAAGACGATAAGCGGCGAGCACCAACTTACTGTGTCGCTGCGTTTTGCTGCAGATTGCCTTCCACCGTCTGAACTTTGTGCCCTCAACCAGCTGACTGCATGAGCGTGGCAAACGTTGGCTTGCCCTTACCGGCTAAAATGGGCGATTTCCTTCAGCGGTTGCGGCTATCGGCGGCGTTTTCACCTGACGTCATCGGACGCCAGATATAAGGACAGAGACCCATCGCCTTCGGCCTCACTTGGCAGCGAAGACGATAAGCGGCGAGCACCAACTTACTTTGTCGCTGCGTTTTGCTGCAGACTGCCTTCCACCGTTTGAACTTTGTGCCCTCAACCAGCTGACTGCATGAGCGTGGCAAGCGTTGGCTTGCCCTTACCGGCTAAAATGGGCGGTTTCCTTCAGCGGTTGCGGCTATCGGTGGCATTTTCACCTGACGTCATCGGACGCCAGCTATAAGGACAGAGACCCATCGCCTTCGGCCTCACTTGGCGGCGGAGACAATAAGCGGCGAGCACCAACTTACTGTGTCGCTGCGTTTTGCTGCAGATTGCCTTCCACCGTCTGAACCTTGTGCCCTCAACCAGCTGACTGCATGAGCGTGGCAAACTTTGGCTTGCCCTTACCGGCTTGAAGGGGCGGTTTCCTTCAGCGGTTGCGGCTATCGGTGGCGTTTTCAAATGACGTCATCGGAGGCCAGCTTTAAGGACAGAGACCCATCGCCTTCGGCCTCACTTGCCAGCAGAGACTATAAGCGACGGGCACCAACTTACTGTGTCGCTGCGTTTTGCTGCAGATTGCCTTCCACCGTCTGAACTTTGTGCCCTCAACCAGCTGACTGCATGAGCGTGGCAAACGTTGGCTTGCCCTTACTGGCTAAAAGGGGCGATTTCCTTCAGCGGTTGCGGCTATCGGTGGCGTTTTCACCTGACGTCATCAAACGCCAGCTATAAGGACAGAGACCTATCGCCTTCGGCCTCACTTGGCAGCGGAGACGATAAGCGGCGAGCACCAACTTACTGCGTCGCTGCGTTTTGCTGCAGATTGCCTTCCACCGTCTGAACTTTGTGCCCTAAACCAGCTGACTGCATGAGCGTGGCAAACGTTGGCTTGCCCTTACCGGCAAGAAGGGGCGGTTTCCTTCAGCGGTTGCGGCTATCGGTGGCGTTTTCACCTGACGTCATTGGACGCCAGCTATAAGGACAGAAACCCATCGCGTTTGGCCTCACTTGCCAGCAGAGACTATAAGCGGCGGGCACCAACTTACTGTGTCGCTGCGTTTTGCTGCAGATTGCCTTCCACCGTCTGAACTTTGTGCCCTCAACCAGCCTACTGCATGAGCGTGGCAAACGTTGGCTTGCCCTTACTGGCTAAAAGGGGCGATTTCCTTCAGCGGTTGCGGCTATCGGTGGCGTTTTCACCTGACGTCATTGGACGCCAGCTATAAGGACAGAGACCTATCGCCTTCGGCCTCACTTGGCAGCGGAGACGATAAGCGGCGAGCAGCAACTCACTGTGTCGCTGCGTTTTGCTGCAAATTGCCTTCCACCGTCAGAACTTTGTGCCTCTGCATGAGCGTGGGAAACGTTGGCTTGCCCTTACCGGCTAGAAGGGGCGGTTTCCTTCAGCGGTTGCGGCTATCGGTGGCGTTTTCACCTGAGTTCATCGGACGCCAGCTATAAGGACAGAGACCCATCGCCTTCGGCCTAACTTGGCAGCGGAGACGATAAGCGGCGAGCACCAACTTACTGTGTCGCTGCGTTTTGCTGCAGATTGTCTTCCACCGTCTGAACTTTGTGCCCTAAACCAGCTGACTGCATGAGCGTGGCAAACGTTGGCTTGCTCTTACCGGCTAAAAGGGGCGGTTTCCTTCAGCGGTTGTGGCTATCGGTGGCGTTTTCACCTGACGTCATCGGACGCCAGCTATAAGGACAGAGACCCATCGCCTTCGGCCTCACTTGCCAGCGGTGGCGATAAGCGGCGGGCACCAACTGACTCTGTCGCTGCGTTTTGCTGCCGATTGCCTTCCACCGTCTGAACTTTGTGCCATCAACCAGCTGACTGCATGAGCGTGGAAAACGTTGGCTTGCCCTTACCTGCTAGAAGGGGCGGTTTCCTTCAGCGGTTGCGGCTATCGGTGTCGTTTTCATCTGACGTCATCGGACGCCAGCTATATGGACAGAGACCCATCACCTTCGGCCTCAGTTGGCAGCGGAGACAATAAGCGGCGAGCACCAACTTACTGTGTCGCTGCGTTTTGCTGCAGATTGCCTTCCACCATCTGAACTTTGTGCCCTCATCCAGCTGACTGCATGAGCGTGGCAAACGTTGGCTTGCCCTTACCGGCTAAACGGGGCGGTTTCCTTCATCGGTTGCGGCTATCGGTGGCGTTTTCACCTGACGTCTTCGGACGCCAGCTATAAGGACAGAGACCCATCGCCTTCGGCCTAACTTGGCAGCGGAGACGATAAGCGGCGAGCACCAACTTACTGTGTCGCTGCGTTTTGCTGCAGATTGCCTTCCACCGTCTGAACTTTGTGCCCTCAACCAGCTGACTGCATGAGCGTGGCAAGCGTTGGCTTGCCCTTACCGGCTAAAAGGGGCGGTTTCCTTCAGCGGTTGCGGCTATCGGTGGCATTTTCACCTGACGTCATCGGACGCCAGCTATAAGGACAGAGACCCATCGCCTTCGGCCTCACTTGGCGGCGGAGACAATAAGCGGCGAGCACCAACTTACTGTGTCGCTGCGTTTTGCTGCAGATTGCCTTCCACCGTCTGAACCCTGTGCCCTCAACCAGCTGACTGCATGAGCGTGGCAAACTTTGGCTTGCCCTTACCGGCTAGAAGGGGCGGTTTCCTTCAGCGGTTGCGGCTATCGGTGGCGTTTTCAAATGACGTCATCGGAGGCCAGCTTTAAGGACAGAGACCCATCGCCTTCGGCCTCACTTGCCAGCAGAGACTATAAGCGGCGGGCACCAACTTACTGTGTCGCTGCGTTTTGCTGCAGATTGCCTTCCACCGTCTGAACTTTGTGCCCTCAACCAGCTGACTGCATGAGCGTGGCAAACGTTGGCTTGCCCTTACTGGCTAAAAGGGGCGATTTCCTTCAGCGGTTGCGGCTATCGGTTGCGTTTTCACCTGACGTCATCGGACGCCAGCTATAAGGACAGAGACCTATCGCCTTCGGCCTCACTTGGCAGCGGAGACGATAAGCGGCGAGCACCAACTTACTGCGTCGCTGCGTTTTGCTGCAGATTGCCTTCCACCGTCAGAACTTTGTGCCCTAAACCAGCTGACTGCATGAGCGTGGCAAACGTTGGCTTGCCCTTACCAGCAAGAAGGGGCGGTTTCCTTCAGCGTTTGCGGCTATCGGCGGCGTTTTCACCTGACGTCATCGGACGCCAGCTATAAGGACAGAGACCCATCGCCTTCGGCCTCACTAGGCAGCGGAGACGATAAGCGGCGAGCAGCAACTCACTGTGTCGCTGCGTTTTGCTGCAAATGGCCTTCCACTGTCTGAACTTTGTGCCACTGCATGAGCGTGGCAAACGTTGGCTTGCCCTTACCGGCTAGAAGGGGCGGTTTCCTTCAGCGGTTGCGGCTATCGGTGGCGTTTTCACCTGACTTCATCGGACGCCAGCTATAAGGACAGAGATCCATCGCCTTGGCCTAACTTGGCAGCGGAGACGATAAGCGGCGAGTACCAACTTACTCTGTCGCTGCGTGTTGCTGCACATTGCCTTCCACCGTCTGAACTTTGTGCCCTCAACCAGCTGACTGCATGAGCGTGGCAAACGTTGGCTTGCCCTTACCGGCTAAAAGGGGCGGTTTCCTTCAGCGGTTGCGGCTATCGGTGGCGTTTTCACCTGACGTCATCGGACGCCAGCTATAAGGACAGAGACCCATCGCCTTCGGCATCACTTGGCAGCGGAGACGATAAGCGGCGAGCACCAACTTACTGTGTCGCTGCGTTTTGCGCCAGATTGCCTTCCACAGTCTTAACTTTGTGCCCTCAACCAGCTGACTGCATGAGCGTGGCAAACGTTGGCTTGCCCTTACCGGCTAAAAGTGGCGGTTTCCTTCAGCGGTTGTGGCTATCGGTGGCGTTTTCACCTGACTTCATCGCAGGCCAGCTATAAGGACAGAGACCCATCGCCTTCGGCCTCTGTTGGCAGCGGAGACAATAAGCGGCGAGCACCAACTTACAGTGTCGCTGCGTTTTGCTGCAGATTGCCTTCCACCGTCTGAACTTTGTGCCCTCAACCAGCTGACAGCATGAGCGTGGCAAACGTTGGCTTGCCCTTACCGGCTAAAATGGGCGATTTCCTTCAGCGGTTGCGGCTATCGGTGGCGTTTTCACCTGACGTCATCGGACGCCAGCTATAAGGACAGAGACCCATCGCCTTCGGCCTCACTTGCCAGCGGAGGCGATAAGCGGCGGGCACCAACTTACTCTGTCGCTGCGTTTTGCTGCCGATTGCCTTCCACCGTCTGAACTTTGTGCCCTCAACCAGCTGACTGCATGAGCGTGGAAAACGTTGGCTTGCCCTTACCGGCTAGAAGGGGCGGTTTCCTTCAGCGGTTGCGGCTATCGGTGTCGTTTTCATCTGACGTCATCGGACGCCAGCTATATGGACAGAGACCCATCACCTTCGGCCTCAGTTGGCAGCGGAGACAATAAGCGGCGAGCACCAACTTACTGTGTCGCTGCGTTTTGCTGCAGATTGCCTTCCACCATCTGAACTTTGTGCCCTCATCCAGCTGACTGCATGAGCGTGGCAAACGTTGGCTTGCCCTTACCGGCTAAACGGGGCGGTTTCCTTCATCGGTTGCGGCTATCGGTGGCGTTTTCACCTGACATCTTCGGACGCCAGCTATAAGGACAGAGACCCATCGCCTTCGGCCTAACTTGGCAGCGGAGACGATAAGCGGCGAGCACCAACTTACTGTGTCGCTGCGTTTTGCTGCAGATTGCCTTCCACCGTCTGAACTTTGTGCCCTCAACCAGCTGACTGCATGAGCGTGGCAAACGTTGGCTTGCCCATACCGGCTAAAAGGGGCGATTTCCTTTAGCGGTTGCGGCTATCGGTGGCGTTTTCACCTGACGTCATCGGACGCCAGCTATAAGGACAGAGACCTATCGCCTTCGGCCTCACTTGGCAGCGGAGACGATAAGCGGCAAGCAGCAACTCACTGTGTCGCTGCGTTTTGCTGCAAATTGCCTTCCACCGTCTGAACTTTGTGCCACTGCATGAGCGTGGCAAACGTTGGCTTGCCCTTACCGGCTGGAAGGGGCGGTTTCCTTCAGCGGTTGCGGCTATCGGTGGCGTTTTCACCTGAGTTCATCGGACGCCAGCTATAAGGACAGAGACCCATCGCCTTCGGCCTAACTTGGCAGCGGAGACGATAACCGGCGAGCACCAACTTACTGTGTCGCTGCGTTTTGCTGCAGATTGTCTTCCACCGTCTGAACTTTGTGCCCTCAACCAGCTGACTGCATGAGCGTGGCAAACGTTGGCTTGCCCATACCGGCTAAAATGGGCGATTTCCTTCAGGGGTTGCCGCTATCGGCGGCGTTTTCACCTGACGTCATCGGACGCCAGCTATAAGGACAGAGACCCATCGCCTTCGGCCTCACTTGGCAGCGAAGACGATAAGCGGCGAGCACCAACTTACTTTGTCGCTGCGTTTTGCTGCAGTCTGCCTTCCACCGTCTGAACTTTGTGCCCTCAACCAGCTGACTGCATGAGCGTGGCAAGCGTTGGCTTGCCCTTACCGGCTAAAAGGGGCGGTTTCCTTCAGCGGTTGCGGCTATCGGTGGCATTTTCACCTGACGTCATCGGACGCCAGCTATAAGGACAGAGACCCAACGCCTTCGGCCTCACTTGGCGGCGAAGACAATAAGCGGCGAGCACCAACTTACTGTGTCGCTGCGTTTTGCTGCAGATTGCCTTCCACCGTCTGAACCTTGTGCCCTCAACCAGCTGACTGCATGAGCGTGGCAAACTTTGGCTTGCTCTTACCGGCTTGAAGGGGCGGTTTCCTTCAGCGGTTGCGGCTATCGGTGGCGTTTTCAAATGACGTCATCGGAGGCCAGCTTTAAGGACAGAGACCCATCGCCTTCGGCCTCACTTGCCAGCAGAGACTATAAGCGGCGGGCACCAACTTACTGTGTCGCTGCGTTTTGCTGCAGATTGCCTTCCACCGTCTGAACTTTGTGCCCTCAACCAGCTGACTGCATGAGAGTGGCAAACGTTGGCTTGCCCTTACTGGCTAAAAGGGGCGATTTCCTTCAGCGGTTGCGGCTATCGGTGGCGTTTTCACCTGACGTCATCGGACGCCAGCTATAAGGACAGAGACCTATCGCCTTCGGCCTCACTTGGCAGCGGAGACGATAAGCGGCGAGCACCAACTTACTGTGTCGCTGCGTTTTGCTGCAGATTGCCTTCCACCGTCTGAACTTTGTGCCCTCAACCAGCTGACTGCATGAGCGTGGCAAGCGTTGGCTTGCCCTTACCGGCTAAAAGGGGCGGTTTCCTTCAGCGGTTGTGGCTATCGGTGGCGTTTTCACCTGACGTCATCGGACGCCAGCTATAAGGACAGAGACCCATCGCCTTCGGCCTCACTTGCCAGCGGTGGCGATAAGCGGCGGGCACCAACTGACTCTGTCGCTGCGTTTTGCTGCCGATTGCCTTCCACCGTCTGAACTTTGTGCCATCAACCAGCTGACTGCATGAGCGTGGAAAACGTTGGCTTGCCCTTACCTGCTAGAAGGGGCGGTTTCCTTCAGCGGTTGCGGCTATCGGTGTCGTTTTCATCTGACGTCATCGGACGCCAGCTATATGGACAGAGACCCATCACCTTCGGCCTCAGTTGGCAGCGGAGACAATAAGCGGCGAGCACCAACTTACTGTGTCGCTGCGTTTTGCTGCAGATTGCCTTCCACCATCTGAACTTTGTGCCCTCATCCAGCTGACTGCATGAGCGTGGCAAACGTTGGCTTGCCCTTACCGGCTAAACGGGGCGGTTTCCTTCATCGGTTGCGGCTATCGGTGGCGTTTTCACCTGACGTCTTCGGACGCCAGCTATAAGGACAGAGACCCATCGCCTTCGGCCTAACTTGGCAGCGGAGACGATAAGCGGCGAGCACCAACTTACTGTGTCGCTGCGTTTTGCTGCAGATTGCCTTCCACCGTCTGAACTTTGTGCCCTCAACCAGCTGACTGCATGAGCGTGGCAAGCGTTGGCTTGCCCTTACCGGCTAAAAGGGGCGGTTTCCTTCAGCGGTTGCGGCTATCGGTGGCATTTTCACCTGACGTCATCGGACGCCAGCTATAAGGACAGAGACCCATCGCCTTCGGCCTCACTTGGCGGCGGAGACAATAAGCGGCGAGCACCAACTTACTGTGTCGCTGCGTTTTGCTGCAGATTGCCTTCCACCGTCTGAACCTTGTGCCCTCAACCAGCTGACTGCATGAGCGTGGCAAACTTTGGCTTGCCCTTACCGGCTTGAAGGGGCGGTTTCCTTCAGCGGTTGCGGCTATCGGTGGCGTTTTCAAATGACGTCATCGGAGGCCAGCTTTAAGGACAGAGACCCATCGCCTTCGGCCTCACTTGCCAGCAGAGACTATAAGCGGCGGGCACCAACTTACTGTGTCGCTGCGTTTTGCTGCAGATTGCCTTCCACCGTCTGAACTTTGTGCCCTCAACCAGCTGACTGCATGAGAGTGGCAAACGTTGGCTTGCCCTTACTGGCTAAAAGGGGCGATTTCCTTCAGCGGTTGCGGCTATCGGTGGCGTTTTCACCTGACGTCATCGGACGCCAGCTATAAGGACAGAGACCTATCGCCTTCGGCCTCACTTGGCAGCGGAGACGATAAGCGGCGAGCACCAACTTACTGCGTCGCTGCGTTTTGCTGCAGATTGCCTTCCCCCGTCTGAACTTTGTGCCCTAAACCAGCTGACTGCATGAGCGTGGCAAACGTTGGCTTGCCCTTACCGGCAAGAAGGGGCGGTTTCCTTCAGCGGTTGCGGCTATCGGTGGCGTTTTCAGCTGACGTCATTGGACGCCAGCTATAAGGACAGAGACCCATCGCCTTTGGCCTCACTTGCCAGCAGAGACTATAAGCGGCGGGCACCAACTTACTGTGTCGCTGCGTTTTGCTGCAGATTGCCTTCCACCGTCTGAACTTTGTGCCCTCAACCAGCCTACTGCATGAGCGTGGCAAACGTTGGCTTGCCCTTACTGGCTAAAAGGGGCGATTTCCTTTAGCGGTTGCGGCTATCGGTGGCGTTTTCACCTGACGTCATCGGACGCCAGCTATAAGGACAGAGACCTATCGCCTTCGGCCTCACTTGGCAGCGGAGACGATAAGCGGCAAGCAGCAACTCACTGTGTCGCTGCGTTTTGCTGCAAATTGCCTTCCACCGTCTGAACTTTGTGCCACTGCATGAGCGTGGCAAACGTTGGCTTGCCCTTACCGGCTGGAAGGGGCGGTTTCCTTCAGCGGTTGCGGCTATCGGTGGCGTTTTCACCTGAGTTCATCGGACGCCAGCTATAAGGACAGAGACCCATCGCCTTCGGCCTAACTTGGCAGCGGAGACGATAACCGGCGAGCACCAACTTACTGTGTCGCTGCGTTTTGCTGCAGATTGTCTTCCACCGTCTGAACTTTGTGCCCTCAACCAGCTGACTGCATGAGCGTGGAAAACGTTGGCTTGCCCTTACCGGCTAGAAGGGGCGGTTTCCTTCAGCGGTGGCGGCTATCGGTGTCGTTTTCATCTGACGTCATCGGACGCCAGCTATATGGACAGAGACCCATCACCTTCGGCCTCAGTTGGCAGCGGAGACAATAAGCGGCGAGCACCAACTTACTGTGTCGCTGCGTTTTGCTGCAGATTGCCTTCCACCATCTGAACTTTGTGCCCTCATCCAGCTGACTGCATGAGCGTGGCAAACGTTGGCTTGCCCTTACCGGCTGAAAGGGGCGGTTTCCTTCATCGGTTGCGGCTATCGGTGGCGTTTCCCCTGACGTCTTCGGACGCCAGCTATAAGGACAGAGACCCATCGCCTTCGGCCTAACTTGGCAGCGGAGACGATAAGCGGCGAGCACCAACTTACTGTGTCGCTGCGTTTTGCTGCAGATTGCCTTCCACCGTCTGAACTTTGTGCCCTCAACCAGCTGACTGCATGAGCGTGGCAAACGTTGGCTTGCCCATACCGGCTAAAATGGGCGATTTCCTTCAGGGGTTGCGGCTATCGGCGGCGTTTTCACCTGACGTCATCGGACGCCAGCTATAAGGACAGAGACCCATCGCCTTCGGCTTCACTTGGCAGCGAAGACGATAAGCGGCGAGCACCAACTTACTGTGTCGCTGCGTTTTGCTGCAGATTGCCTTCCACCGTCTGAACTTTGTGCCCTCAACCAGCTGACTGCATGAGCGTGGCAAACGTTGGCTTGCCCTTACCGGCTAAAATGGGCGATTTCCTTCAGCGGTTGCGGCTATCGGCGGCGTTTTCACCTGACGTCATCGGACGCCAGATATAAGGACAGAGACCCATCGCCTTCGGCCTCACTTGGCAGCGAAGACGATAAGCGGCGAGCACCAACTTACTTTGTCGCTGCGTTTTGCTGCAGACTGCCTTCCACCGTTTGAACTTTGTGCCCTCAACCAGCTGACTGCATGAGCGAGGCAAGCGTTGGCTTGCCCTTACCGGCTAAAATGGGCGGTTTCCTTCAGCGGTTGCGGCTATCGGTGGCATTTTCACCTGACGTCATCGGACGCCAGCTATAAGGACAGAGACCCATCGCCTTCGGCCTCACTTGGCGGCGGAGACAATAAGCGGCGAGCACCAACTTACTGTGTCGCTGCGTTTTGCTGCAGATTGCCTTCCACCGTCTGAACCTTGTGCCCTCAACCAGCTGACTGCATGAGCGTGGCAAACTTTGGCTTGCCCTTACCGGCTTGAAGGGGCGGTTTCCTTCAGCGGTTGCGGCTATCGGTGGCGTTTTCAAATGACGTCATCGGAGGCCAGCTTTAAGGACAGAGACCCATCGCCTTCGGCCTCACTTGCCAGCAGAGACTATAAGCGACGGGCACCAACTTACTGTGTCGCTGCGTTTTGCTGCAGATTGCCTTCCACCGTCTGAACTTTGTGCCCTCAACCAGCTGACTGCATGAGCGTGGCAAACGTTGGCTTGCCCTTACTGGCTAAAAGGGGCGATTTCCTTCAGCGGTTGCGGCTATCGGTGGCGTTTTCACCTGACGTCATCAAACGCCAGCTATAAGGACAGAGACCTATCGCCTTCGGCCTCACTTGGCAGCGGAGACGATAAGCGGCGAGCACCAACTTACTGCGTCGCTGCGTTTTGCTGCAGATTGCCTTCCACCGTCTGAACTTTGTGCCCTAAACCAGCTGACTGCATGAGCGTGGCAAACGTTGGCTTGCCCTTACCGGCAAGAAGGGGCGGTTTCCTTCAGCGGTTGCGGCTATCGGTGGCGTTTTCACCTGACGTCATTGGACGCCAGCTATAAGGACAGAAACCCATCGCGTTTGGCCTCACTTGCCAGCAGAGACTATAAGCGGCGGGCACCAACTTACTGTGTCGCTGCGTTTTGCTGCAGATTGCCTTCCACCGTCTGAACTTTGTGCCCTCAACCAGCCTACTGCATGAGCGTGGCAAACGTTGGCTTGCCCTTACTGGCTAAAAGGGGCGATTTCCTTCAGCGGTTGCGGCTATCGGTGGCGTTTTCACCTGACGTCATTGGACGCCAGCTATAAGGACAGAGACCTATCGCCTTCGGCCTCACTTGGCAGCGGAGACGATAAGCGGCGAGCAGCAACTCACTGTGTCGCTGCGTTTTGCTGCAAATTGCCTTCCACCGTCAGAACTTTGTGCCTCTGCATGAGCGTGGGGAAACGTTGGCTTGCCCTTACCGGCTAGAAGGGGCGGTTTCCTTCAGCGGTTGCGGCTATCGGTGGCGTTTTCACCTGAGTTCATCGGACGCCAGCTATAAGGACAGAGACCCATCGCCTTCGGCCTAACTTGGCAGCGGAGACGATAAGCGGCGAGCACCAACTTACTGTGTCGCTGCGTTTTGCTGCAGATTGTCTTCCACCGTCTGAACTTTGTGCCCTAAACCAGCTGACTGCATGAGCGTGGCAAACGTTGGCTTGCTCTTACCGGCTAAAAGGGGCGGTTTCCTTCAGCGGTTTGTGGCTATCGGTGGCGTTTTCACCTGACGTCATCGGACGCCAGCTATAAGGACAGAGACCCATCGCCTTCGGCCTCACTTGCCAGCGGTGGCGATAAGCGGCGGGCACCAACTGACTCTGTCGCTGCGTTTTGCTGCCGATTGCCTTCCACCGTCTGAACTTTGTGCCATCAACCAGCTGACTGCATGAGCGTGGAAAACGTTGGCTTGCCCTTACCTGCTAGAAGGGGCGGTTTCCTTCAGCGGTTGCGGCTATCGGTGTCGTTTTCATCTGACGTCATCGGACGCCAGCTATATGGACAGAGACCCATCACCTTCGGCCTCAGTTGGCAGCGGAGACAATAAGCGGCGAGCACCAACTTACTGTGTCGCTGCGTTTTGCTGCAGATTGCCTTCCACCATCTGAACTTTGTGCCCTCATCCAGCTGACTGCATGAGCGTGGCAAACGTTGGCTTGCCCTTACCGGCTAAACGGGGCGGTTTCCTTCATCGGTTGCGGCTATCGGTGGCGTTTTCACCTGACGTCTTCGGACGCCAGCTATAAGGACAGAGACCCATCGCCTTCGGCCTAACTTGGCAGCGGAGACGATAAGCGGCGAGCACCAACTTACTGTGTCGCTGCGTTTTGCTGCAGATTGCCTTCCACCGTCTGAACTTTGTGCCCTCAACCAGCTGACTGCATGAGCGTGGCAAGCGTTGGCTTGCCCTTACCGGCTAAAAGGGGCGGTTTCCTTCAGCGGTTGCGGCTATCGGTGGCATTTTCACCTGACGTCATCGGACGCCAGCTATAAGGACAGAGACCCATCGCCTTCGGCCTCACTTGGCGGCGGAGACAATAAGCGGCGAGCACCAACTTACTGTGTCGCTGCGTTTTGCTGCAGATTGCCTTCCACCGTCTGAACCCTGTGCCCTCAACCAGCTGACTGCATGAGCGTGGCAAACTTTGGCTTGCCCTTACCGGCTAGAAGGGGCGGTTTCCTTCAGCGGTTGCGGCTATCGGTGGCGTTTTCAAATGACGTCATCGGAGGCCAGCTTTAAGGACAGAGACCCATCGCCTTCGGCCTCACTTGCCAGCAGAGACTATAAGCGGCGGGCACCAACTTACTGTGTCGCTGCGTTTTGCTGCAGATTGCCTTCCACCGTCTGAACTTTGTGCCCTCAACCAGCTGACTGCATGAGCGTGGCAAACGTTGGCTTGCCCTTACTGGCTAAAAGGGGCGATTTCCTTCAGCGGTTGCGGCTATCGGTTGCGTTTTCACCTGACGTCATCGGACGCCAGCTATAAGGACAGAGACCTATCGCCTTCGGCCTCACTTGGCAGCGGAGACGATAAGCGGCGAGCACCAACTTACTGCGTCGCTGCGTTTTGCTGCAGATTGCCTTCCACCGTCAGAACTTTGTGCCCTAAACCAGCTGACTGCATGAGCGTGGCAAACGTTGGCTTGCCCTTACCAGCAAGAAGGGGCGGTTTCCTTCAGCGTTTGCGGCTATCGGCGGCGTTTTCACCTGACGTCATCGGACGCCAGCTATAAGGACAGAGACCCATCGCCTTCGGCCTCACTAGGCAGCGGAGACGATAAGCGGCGAGCAGCAACTCACTGTGTCGCTGCGTTTTGCTGCAAATGGCCTTCCACTGTCTGAACTTTGTGCCACTGCATGAGCGTGGCAAACGTTGGCTTGCCCTTACCGGCTAGAAGGGGCGGTTTCCTTCAGCGGTTGCGGCTATCGGTGGCGTTTTCACCTGACTTCATCGGACGCCAGCTATAAGGACAGAGATCCATCGCCTTGGCCTAACTTGGCAGCGGAGACGATAAGCGGCGAGTACCAACTTACTCTGTCGCTGCGTGTTGCTGCACATTGCCTTCCACCGTCTGAACTTTGTGCCCTCAACCAGCTGACTGCATGAGCGTGGCAAACGTTGGCTTGCCCTTACCGGCTAAAAGGGGCGGTTTCCTTCAGCGGTTGCGGCTATCGGTGGCGTTTTCACCTGACGTCATCGGACGCCAGCTATAAGGACAGAGACCCATCGCCTTCGGCATCACTTGGCAGCGGAGACGATAAGCGGCGAGCACCAACTTACTGTGTCGCTGCGTTTTGCGCCAGATTGCCTTCCACAGTCTTAACTTTGTGCCCTCAACCAGCTGACTGCATGAGCGTGGCAAACGTTGGCTTGCCCTTACCGGCTAAAAGTGGCGGTTTCCTTCAGCGGTTGTGGCTATCGGTGGCGTTTTCACCTGACTTCATCGCAGGCCAGCTATAAGGACAGAGACCCATCGCCTTCGGCCTCTGTTGGCAGCGGAGACAATAAGCGGCGAGCACCAACTTACAGTGTCGCTGCGTTTTGCTGCAGATTGCCTTCCACCGTCTGAACTTTGTGCCCTCAACCAGCTGATAGCATGAGCGTGGCAAACGTTGGCTTGCCCTTACCGGCTAAAATGGGCGATTTCCTTCAGCGGTTGCGGCTATCGGTGGCGTTTTCACCTGACGTCATCGGACGCCAGCTATAAGGACAGAGACCCATCGCCTTCGGCCTCACTTGCCAGCGGAGGCGATAAGCGGCGGGCACCAACTTACTCTGTCGCTGCGTTTTGCTGCCGATTGCCTTCCACCGTCTGAACTTTGTGCCCTCAACCAGCTGACTGCATGAGCGTGGAAAACGTTGGCTTGCCCTTACCGGCTAGAAGGGGCGGTTTCCTTCAGCGGTTGCGGCTATCGGTGTCGTTTTCATCTGACGTCATCGGACGCCAGCTATATGGACAGAGACCCATCACCTTCGGCCTCAGTTGGCAGCGGAGACAATAAGCGGCGAGCACCAACTTACTGTGTCGCTGCGTTTTGCTGCAGATTGCCTTCCACCATCTGAACTTTGTGCCCTCATCCAGCTGACTGCATGAGCGTGGCAAACGTTGGCTTGCCCTTACCGGCTAAACGGGGCGGTTTCCTTCATCGGTTGCGGCTATCGGTGGCGTTTTCACCTGACATCTTCGGACGCCAGCTATAAGGACAGAGACCCATCGCCTTCGGCCTAACTTGGCAGCGGAGACGATAAGCGGCGAGCACCAACTTACTGTGTCGCTGCGTTTTGCTGCAGATTGCCTTCCACCGTCTGAACTTTGTGCCCTCAACCAGCTGACTGCATGAGCGTGGCAAACGTTGGCTTGCCCATACCGGCTAAAATGGGCGATTTCCTTCAGGGGTTGCCGCTATCGGCGGCGTTTTCACCTGACGTCATCGGACGCCAGCTATAAGGACAGAGACCCATCGCCTTCGGCCTCACTTGGCAGCGAAGACGATAAGCGGCGAGCACCAACTTACTTTGTCGCTGCGTTTTGCTGCAGTCTGCCTTCCACCGTCTGAACTTTGTGCCCTCAACCAGCTGACTGCATGAGCGTGGCAAGCGTTGGCTTGCCCTTACCGGCTAAAAGGGGCGGTTTCCTTCAGCGGTTGCGGCTATCGGTGGCATTTTCACCTGACGTCATCGGACGCCAGCTATAAGGACAGAGACCCAACGCCTTCGGCCTCACTTGGCGGCGAAGACAATAAGCGGCGAGCACCAACTTACTGTGTCGCTGCGTTTTGCTGCAGATTGCCTTCCACCGTCTGAACCTTGTGCCCTCAACCAGCTGACTGCATGAGCGTGGCAAACTTTGGCTTGCTCTTACCGGCTTGAAGGGGCGGTTTCCTTCAGCGGTTGCGGCTATCGGTGGCGTTTTCAAATGACGTCATCGGAGGCCAGCTTTAAGGACAGAGACCCATCGCCTTCGGCCTCACTTGCCAGCAGAGACTATAAGCGGCGGGCACCAACTTACTGTGTCGCTGCGTTTTGCTGCAGATTGCCTTCCACCGTCTGAACTTTGTGCCCTCAACCAGCTGACTGCATGAGAGTGGCAAACGTTGGCTTGCCCTTACTGGCTAAAAGGGGCGATTTCCTTCAGCGGTTGCGGCTATCGGTGGCGTTTTCACCTGACGTCATCGGACGCCAGCTATAAGGACAGAGACCTATCGCCTTCGGCCTCACTTGGCAGCGGAGACGATAAGCGGCGAGCACCAACTTACTGCGTCCCGGCGTTTTGCTGCAGATTGCCTTCCACCGTCTGAACTTTGTGCCCTAAACCAGCTGACTGCATGAGCGTGGCAAACGTTGGCTTGCCCTTACCGGCAAGAAGGGGCGGTTTCCTTCAGCGGTTGCGGCTATCGGTGGCGTTTTCACCTGACGTCATTGGACGCTAGCTATAAGGACAGAGACCCATCGCCTTTGGCCTCACTTGCCAGCAGAGACTATAAGCGGCGGGCACCAACTTACTGTGTCGCTGCGTTTTGCTGCAGATTGCCTTCCACCGTCTGAACTTTGTGCCCTCAACCAGCCTACTGCATGAGCGTGGCAAACGTTGGCTTGCCCTTACTGGCTAAAAGGGGCGATTTCCTTTAGCGGTTGCGGCTATCGGTGGCGTTTTCACCTGACGTCATCGGACGCCAGCTATAAGGACAGAGACCTATCGCCTTCGGCCTCACTTGGCAGCGGAGACGATAAGCGGCGAGCAGCAACTCACTGTGTCGCTGCGTTTTGCTGCAAATTGCCTTCCACCGTCTGAACTTTGTGCCACTGCATGAGCGTGGCAAACGTTGGCTTGCCCTTACCGGCTGGAAGGGGCGGTTTCCTTCAGCGGTTGCGGCTATCGGTGGCGTTTTCACCTGAGTTCATCGGACGCCAGCTATAAGGACAGAGACCCATCGCCTTCGGCCTCACTTGGCAGCGGAGACGATAAGCGGCGAGCAGCAACTCACTGTGTCGCTGCGTTTTGCTGCAAATTGCCTTCCACCGTCTGAACTTTGTGCCACTGCATGAGCGTGGCAAACGTTGGCTTGCCCTTACCGGCTGGAAGGGGCGGTTTCCTTCAGCGGTTGCGGCTATCGGTGTCGTTTTCATCTGACGTCATCGGACGCCAGCTATATGGACAGAGACCCATCACCTTCGGCCTCACTTGGCAGCGGAGACAATAAGCGGCGAGCACCAACTTACTGTGTCGCTGCGTTTTGCTGCAGATTGCCTTCCACCGTCTGAACTTTGTGCCCTCAACCAGCTGACTGCATGAGCGTGGCAAACGTTGGCTTGCCCATACCGGCTAAAATGGGCGATTTCCTTCAGGGGTTGCGGCTATCGGCGGCGTTTTCACCTGACGTCATCGGACGCCAGCTATAAGGACAGAGACCCATCGCCTTCGGCTTCACTTGGCAGCGAAGACGATAAGCGGCGAGCACCAACTTACTGTGTCGCTGCGTTTTGCTGCAGATTGCCTTCCACCGTCTGAACTTTGTGCCCTCAACCAGCTGACTGCATGAGCGTGGCAAACGTTGGCTTGCCCTTACCGGCTAAAATGGGCGATTTCCTTCAGCGGTTGCGGCTATCGGCGGCGTTTTCACCTGACGTCATCGGACGCCAGATATAAGGACAGAGACCCATCGCCTTCGGCCTCACTTGGCAGCGAAGACGATAAGCGGCGAGCACCAACTTACTTTGTCGCTGCGTTTTGCTGCAGACTGCCTTCCACCGTTTGAACTTTGTGCCCTCAACCAGCTGACTGCATGAGCGTGGCAAGCGTTGGCTTGCCCTTACCGGCTAAAAGGGGCGGTTTCCTTCAGCGGTTGCGGCTATCGGTGCCATTTTCACCTGACGTCATCGGACGCCAGCTATAAGGACAGAGACCCAACGCCTTCGGCCTCACTTGGCGGCGAAGACAATAAGCGGCGAGCACCAACTTACTGTGTCGCTGCGTTTTGCTGCAGATTGCCTTCCACCGTCTGAACCTTGTGCCCTCAACCAGCTGACTGCATGAGCGTGGCAAACTTTGGCTTGCTCTTACCGGCTTGAAGGGGCGGTTTCCTTCAGCGGTTGCGGCTATCGGTGGCGTTTTCAAATGACGTCATCGGAGGCCAGCTTTAAGGACAGAGACCCATCGCCTTCGGCCTCACTTGCCAGCAGAGACTATAAGCGGCGAGCACCAACTTACTGCGTCGCGGCGTTTTGCTGCAGATTGCCTTCCACCGTCTGAACTTTGTGCCCTAAACCAGCTGACTGCATGAGCGTGGCAAACGTTGGCTTGCCCTTACCGGCAAGAAGGGGCGGTTTCCTTCAGCGGTTGCGGCTATCGGTGGCGTTTTCACCTGACGTCATTGGACGCCAGCTATAAGGACAGAGACCCATCGCCTTTGGCCTCACTTGCCAGCAGAGACTATAAGCGGCGGGCACCAACTTACTGTGTCGCTGCGTTTTGCTGCAGATTGCCTTCCACCGTCTGAACTTTGTGCCCTCAACCAGCCTACTGCATGAGCGTGGCAAACGTTGGCTTGCCCTTACTGGCTAAAAGGGGCGATTTCCTTTAGCGGTTGCGGCTATCGGTGGCGTTTTCACCTGACGTCATCGGACGCCAGCTATAAGGACAGAGACCTATCGCCTTCGGCCTCACTTGGCAGCGGAGACGATAAGCGGCGAGCAGCAACTCACTGTGTCGCTGCGTTTTGCTGCAAATTGCCTTCCACCGTCTGAACTTTGTGCCACTGCATGAGCGTGGCAAACGTTGGCTTGCCCTTACCGGCTGGAAGGGGCGGTTTCCTTCAGCGGTTGCGGCTATCGGTGGCGTTTTCACCTGAGTTCATCGGACGCCAGCTATAAGGACAGAGACCCATCGCCTTAGGCCTAACTTGGCAGCGGAGACGATAAGCGGCGAGCACCAACTTACTGTGTCGCTGCGTTTTGCTGCAGATTGTCTTCCACCGTCTGAACTTTGTGCCCTCAACCAGCTGACTGCATGAGCGTGGAAAACGTTGGCTTGCCCTTACCGGCTAGAAGGGGCGGTTTCCTTCAGCGGTTGCGGCTATCGGTGTCGTTTTCATCTGACGTCATCGGACGCCAGCTATATGGACAGAGACCCATCACCTTCCGCCTCAGTTGGCAGCGGAGACAATAAGCGGCGAGCACCAACTTACTGTGTCGCTGCGTTTTGCTGCAGATTGCCTTCCACCGTCTGAACTTTGTGCCCTCAACCAGCTGACTGCATGAGCGTGGCAAACGTTGGCTTGCCCATACCGGCTAAAATGGGCGATTTCCTTCAGGGGTTGCGGCTATCGGCGGCGTTTTCACCTGACGTCATCGGACGCCAGCTATAAGGACAGAGACCCATCGCCTTCGGCTTCACTTGGCAGCGAAGACGATAAGCGGCGAGCACCAACTTACTGTGTCGCTGCGTTTTGCTGCAGATTGCCTTCCACCGTCTGAACTTTGTGCCCTCAACCAGCTGACTGCATGAGCGTGGCAAACGTTGGCTTGCCCTTACCGGCTAAAATGGGCGATTTCCTTCAGCGGTTGCGGCTATCGGCGGCGTTTTCACCTGACGTCATCGGACGCCAGATATAAGGACAGAGACCCATCGCCTTTGGCCTCACTTGGCAGCGAAGACGATAAGCGGCGAGCACCAACTTACTTTGTCGCTGCGTTTTGCTGCAGACTGCCTTCCACCGTTTGAACTTTGTGCCCTCAACCAGCTGACTGCATGAGCGTGGCAAGCGTTGGCTTGCCCTTACCGGCTAAAAGGGGCGGTTTCCTTCAGCGGTTGCGGCTATCGGTGCCATTTTCACCTGACGTCATCGGACGCCAGCTATAAGGACAGAGACCCATCGCCTTCGGCCTCACTTGGCGGCGGAGACAATAAGCGGCGAGCACCAACTTACTGTGTCGCTGCGTTTTGCTGCAGATTGCCTTCCACCGTCTGAACCTTGTGCCCTCAACCAGCTGACTGCATGAGCGTGGCAAACTTTGGCTTGCCCTTACCGGCTAGAAGGGGCGGTTTCCTTCAGCGGTTGCGGCTATCGGTGGCGTTTTCAAATGACGTCATCGGAGGCCAGCTTTAAGGACAGAGACCCATCGCCTTCGGCCTCACTTGCCAGCAGAGACTATAAGCGGCGGGCACCAACTTACTGTGTCGCTGCGTTTTGCTGCAGATTGCCTTCCACCGTCTGAACTTTGTGCCCTCAACCAGCTGACTGCATGAGCGTGGCAAACGTTGGCTTGCCCTTACTGGCTAAAAGGGGCGATTTCCTTCAGCGGTTGCGGCTATCGGTGGCGTTTTCACCTGACGTCATCGGACGCCAGCTATAAGGACAGAGACCTATCGCCTTCGGCCTCACTTGGCAGCGGAGACGATAAGCGGCGAGCACCAACTTACTGCGTCGCTGCGTTTTGCTGCAGATTGCCTTCCACCGTCAGAACTTTGTGCCCTAAACCAGCTGACTGCATGAGCGTGGCAAACGTTGGCTTGCCCTTACAAGCAAGAAGGGGCGGTTTCCTTCAGCGTTTGCGGCTATCGGCGGCGTTTTCACCTGACGTCATCGGACGCCAGCTATAAGGACAGAGACCCATCGCCTTCGGCCTCACTAGGCAGCGGAGACGATAAGCGGCGAGCAGCAACTCACTGTGTCGCTGCGTTTTGCTGCAAATGGCCTTCCACTGTCTGAACTTTGTGCCACTGCATGAGCGTGGCAAACGTTGGCTTGCCCTTACCGGCTAGAAGGGGCGGTTTCCTTCAGCGGTTGCGGCTATCGGTGGCGTTTTCACCTGACTTCATCGGACGCCAGCTATAAGGACAGAGATCCATCGCCTTGGCCTAACTTGGCAGCGGAGACGATAAAAGGCGAGCACCAACTTAGTCTGTCGCTGCGTGTTGCTGCACATTGCCTTCCACCGTCTGAACTTTGTGCCCTCAACCAGCTGACTGCATGAGCGTGGCAAACGTTGGCTTGCCCTTACCGGCTAAAAGGGGCGGTTTCCTTCAGCGGTTGCGGCTATCGGCGGCGTTTTCACCTGACGTCATCGGACGCCAGCTATAAGGACAGAGACCCATCGCCTTCGGCCCCACTTGGCAGCGAAGACAATAAGCGGCGAGCACCAACTTACTGTGTCGCTGCGTTTTGCTGCAGATTGCCTTCCACCGTCTGAACTTTGTGCCCTCAACCAGCTGACTGCATGAGCGTGGCAAACGTTGGTTTGCCCTTACCGGCTAGAAGGGGCGGTTTCCTTCAGCGGTTGCGGCTATCGGTGGCGTTTTCACCTGAGTTCATCGGACGCCAGCTATAAGGACAGAGACCCATCGCCTTCGGCCTAACTTGGCAGCGGAGACGATAAGCGGCGAGCACCAACTTACTGTGTCGCTGCGTTTTGCTGCAGATTGTCTTCCACCGTCTGAACTTTGTGCCCTAAACCAGCTGACTGCATGAGCGTGGCAAACGTTGGCTTGCTCTTACCGGCTAAAAGGGGCGGTTTCCTTCAGCGGTTGCGGCTATCGGTGGCGTTTTCACCTGACGTCATCGGACGCCAGCTATAAGGACAGAGACCCATCGCCTTCGGCCTCACTTCCCAGCGGAGGCGATAAGCGGCGGGCACCAACTTACTCTGTCGCTGCGTTTTGCTGCCGATTGCCTTCCACCGTCTGAACTTTGTGCCCTCAACCAGCTGACTGCATGAGCGTGGAAAACGTTGGCTTGCCCTTACCGGCTAGAAGGGGCGGTTTCCTTCAGCGGTTGCGGCTATCGGTGTCGTTTTCATCTGACGTCATTGGACGCCAGCTATATGGACAGAGACCCATCACCTTCGGCCTCAGTTGGCAGCGGAGACAATAAGCGGCGAGCACCAACTTACTGTGTCGCTGCGTTTTGCTGCAGATTGCCTTCCACCGTCTGAACTTTGTGCCCTCAACCAGCTGACTGCATGAGCGTGGCAAACGTTGGCTTGACCATACCGGCTAAAATGGGCGATTTCCTTCAGGGGTTGCCGCTATCGGCGGCGTTTTCACCTGACGTCATCGGACGCCAGCTATAAGGACAGAGACCCATCGCCTTCGGCTTCACTTGGCAGCGAAGACGATAAGCGGCGAGCACCAACTTACTGTGTCGCTGCGTTTTGCTGCAGATTGCCTTCCACCGTCTGAACTTTGTGCCCTCAACCAGCTGACTGCATGAGCGTGGCAAACGTTGGCTTGCCCTTACCGGCTAAAATGGGCGATTTCCTTCAGCGGTTGCGGCTATCGGCGGCGTTTTCACCTGACGTCATCGGACGCCAGCTATAAGGACAGAGACCCATCGCCTTCGGCCTCACTTGGCAGCGAAGACGATAAGCGGCGAGCACCAACTTACTTTGTCGCTGCGTTTTGCTGCAGTCTGCCTTCCACCGTCTGAACTTTGTGCCCTCAACCAGCTGACTGCATGAGCGTGGCAAGCGTTGGCTTGCCCTTACCGGCTAAAAGGGGCGGTTTCCTTCAGCGGTTGCGGCTATCGGTGGCATTTTCACCTGACGTCATCGGACGCCAGCTATAAGGACAGAGACCCATCGCCTTCGGCCTCACTTGGCGGCGAAGACAATAAGCGGCGAGCACCAACTTACTGTGTCGCTGCGTTTTGCTGCAGATTGCCTTCCACCGTCTGAACCTTGTGCCCTCAACCAGCTGACTGCATGAGCGTGGCAAACTTTGGCTTGCCCTTACCGGCTAGAAGGGGCGGTTTCCTTCAGCGGTTGTGGCTATCGGTGGCGTTTTCAAATGACGTCATCGGAGGCCAGCTTTAAGGACAGAGACCCATCGCCTTCGGCCTCACTTGCCAGCAGAGACTATAAGCGGCGGTCACCAACTTACTGTGTCGCTGCGTTTTGCTGCAGATTGCCTTCCACCGTCTGAACTTTGTGCCCTCAACCAGCTGACTGCATGAGCGTGGCAAACGTTGGCTTGCCCTTACTGGCTAAAAGATGCGATTTCCTTCAGCGGTTGCGGCTATCGGTGGCGTTTTCACCTGACGTCATCGGACGCCAGCTATAAGGACAGAGACCTATCCCCTTCGGCCTCACTTGGCAGCGGAGACGATAAGCGGCGAGCACCAACTTACTGCGTCGCTGCGTTTTGCTGCAGATTGCCTTCCACCGTATGAACTTTGTGCCCTAAACCAGCTGACTGCATGAGCGTGGCAAACGTTGGCTTGCCCTTACCGGCAAGAAGGGGCGGTTTCCTTCAGCGGTTGCGGCAATCGGCGGCGTTTTCACCTGACGTCATCGGACGCCAGCTATAAGGACAGAGACCCATCGCCTTCGGCCTCACTAGGCAGCGGAGACGATAAGCGGCGAGCAGCAACCTCACTGTGTCGCTGCGTTTTGCTGCAAATGGCCTTCCACTGTCTGAACTTTGTGCCACTGCATGAGCGTGGCAAACGTTGGCTTGCCCTTACCGGCTAGAAGGGGCGGTTTCCTTCAGCGGTTGCGGCTATCGGTGGCGTTTTCACCTGACATCATCGGACGCCAGCTATAAGGACAGAGACCCATCGCCTTCGGCCTAACTTGGCAGCGGAGACGATAAGCGGCGAGCACCAACTTACTCTGTCGCTGCGTGTTGCTGCACATTGCCTTCCACCGTCTGAACTTTGTGCCCTCAACCAGCTGACTGCATGAGCGTGGCAAACGTTGGCTTGCCCTTACCGGCTAAAAGGGGCGGTTTCCTTCAGCGGTTGCGGCTATCGGTGGCGTTTTCACCTGACGTCATAGGACGCCAGCTATAAGGACAGAGACCCATCGCCTTCGGCATCACTTGGCAGCGGAGACGATAAGCGGCGAGCACCAACTTACTGTGTCGCTGCGTTTTGCGCCAGATTGCCTTCCACAGTCTGAACTTTGTGCCCTCAACCAGCTGACTGCATGAGCGTGGCAAACGTTGGGTTGCCCTTACCGGCTAAAAGTGGCGGTTTCCTTCAGCGGTTGCGGCTATCGGTGGCGTTTTCACCTGACGTCATCGGACGCCAGCTATAAGGACAGAGACCCATCGCCTTCGGCCCCACTTGGCAGCGAAGACGATAAGCGGCGAGCACCAACTTACTGTGTCGCTGCGTTTTGCTGCAAATTGCCTTCCACCGTCTGAACTTTGTGCCACTGCATGAGCGTGGCAAACATTGGCTTGCCCTTACCGGCTAGAAGGGGCGGTTTCCTTCAGCGGTTGCGGCTATCGGTGGCGTTTTCACCTGACATCATCGGACGCCAGCTATAAGGACAGAGACCCATCGCCTTCGGCCTAACTTGGCAGCGGAGACGATAAGCGGCGAGCACCAACTTACTGCGTCGCTGCGTTTTGCTGCAGATTGCCTTCCACCGTCAGAACTTTGCTGCCCTAAACCAGCTGACTGCATGAGCGTGGCAAACGTTGGCTTGCCCTTACAAGCAAGAAGGGGCGGTTTCCTTCAGCGTTTGCGGCTATCGGCGGCGTTTTCACCTGACGTCATCGGACGCCAGCTATAAGGACAGAGACCCATCGCCTTCGGCCTCACTAGGCAGCGGAGACGATAAGCGGCGAGCAGCAACTCACTGTGTCGCTGCGTTTTGCTGCAAATGGCCTTCCACTGTCTGAACTTTGTGCCACTGCATGAGCGTGGCAAACGTTGGCTTGCCCTTACCGGCTAGAAGGGGCGGTTTCCTTCAGCGGTTGCGGCTATCGGTGGCGTTTTCACCTGACTTCATCGGACGCCAGCTATAAGGACAGAGATCCATCGCCTTGGCCTAACTTGGCAGCGGAGACGATAAAAGGCGAGCACCAACTTAGTCTGTCGCTGCGTGTTGCTGCACATTGCCTTCCACCGTCTGAACTTTGTGCCCTCAACCAGCTGACTGCATGAGCGTGGCAAACGTTGGCTTGCCCTTACCGGCTAAAAGGGGCGGTTTCCTTCAGCGGTTGCGGCTATCGGCGGCGTTTTCACCTGACGTCATCGGACGCCAGCTATAAGGACAGAGACCCATCGCCTTCGGCCCCCACTTGGCAGCGAAGACAATAAGCGGCGAGCACCAACTTACTGTGTCGCTGCGTTTTGCTGCAGATTGCCTTCCACCGTCTGAACTTTGTGCCCTCAACCAGCTGACTGCATGAGCGTGGCAAACGTTGGTTTGCCCTTACCGGCTAGAAGGGGCGGTTTCCTTCAGCGGTTGCGGCTATCGGTGGCGTTTTCACCTGAGTTCATCGGACGCCAGCTATAAGGACAGAGACCCATCGCCTTCGGCCTAACTTGCAGCGGAGACGATAAGCGGCGAGCACCAACTTACTGTGTCGCTGCGTTTTGCTGCAGATTGTCTTCCACCGTCTGAACTTTGTGCCCTAAACCAGCTGACTGCATGAGCGTGGCAAACCGTTGGCTTGCTCTTAACCGGCTAAAAGGGGCGGTTTCCTTCAGCGGTTGCGGCTATCGGTGGCGTTTTCACCCTGACGTCATCGGACGCCAGCTATAAGGACATGAGACCCATCGCCTTCGGCCTCACTTCCCAGCGGAGGCGATAAGCGGCGGGCACCAACTTACTCTGTCGCTGCGTTTTGCTGCCGATTGCCTTCCACCGTCTGAACTTTGTGCCCTCAACCACTGACTGCATGAGCGTGAAAACGTTGGCTTGCCCTTACCGGCTAGAAGGGGCGGTTTTCCTTCAGCGGTTGCGGGCTATCGGTGTCGTTTTCATCTGACGTCATTGACGCCAGCTATATGGACAGAGACCCATCACCTTCTGCCTCAGTTGGCAGCGGAGACAATAAGCGGCGAGCACCAACTTACTGTGTCGCTGCGTTTTGCTGCAGATTGCCTTCACCGTCTGAACTTTGTGCCCTCACCAGCTGACTGCATGAGCGTGGCAAACGTTGGCTTGACCATTACCGCTAAAATGGGCGATTTCCTTCAGGGGTTGCCGCTATCGGCGGCGTTTTCACCTGACGTCATCGGACGCCAGCTATAAGGACAGAGACCCATCGCCTTCGGCTTCACTTGGCAGCGAAGACGATAAGCGGCGAGCACCAACTTACTGTGTCGCTGCGTTTTGCTGCAGATTTGCCTTCCACCGTCTGAACTTTGTGCCCTCAACCAGCTGACTTCATGAGCGTGGCAAACGTTGGCTTGCCCTTACCGGCTAAAATGGGCGATTTCCTTCAGGCGGTTGCGGCTATCGGCGGCGTTTCACCTGACGTCATCGGACGCCAGCTATAAGACAGAGACCCATCGCCTTCGGCCTCACTTGGCAGCGAAGACGATAAGCGGCGAGCACCAACTTACTTTGTCCGCTGCGTTTTGCTGCAGTCTGCCTTCCACCGTCTGAACTTTGTGCCCTCAACCAGCTGACTGCATGAGCGTGGCAAGCGTTGGCTTGCCCTTACCGGCTAAAAGGGCGGTTTCCTTCAGCGGTTGCGGCTATCGGTGGCATTTTCACCTGACGTCATCGGACGCCAGCTATAAGGACAGAGACCCATCGCCTTCGGCCTCACTTGGCGGCGAAGACAATAAGCGGCGAGCACCAACTTACTGTGTCGCTGCGTTTGCTGCAGATTGCCTTCCACCGTCTGAACCTTGTGCCCTCAACCAGCTGACTGCATGAGCGTGGCAAACTTTGGCTTGCCCTTACCGGCTAGAAGGGGCGGTTTCCTTCAGCGGTTGTGGCTATCGGTGGCGTTTTCAAATGACGTCATCGGAGGCCAGCTTTAAGGACAGAGACCCATCGCCTTCCGGCCTCACTGCCAGCAGAGACTATTAAGCGGCGGTCACCATACTTACTGTGTCGCCTGCGTTTTGCTGCAGATTGCCTTCCACCGTCTGAACTTTGTGCCCTCAACCAGCTGACTGCATGAGCGTGGCAAACGTTGGCTTGCCCTTACTGGCTAAAGAATGCGATTTCCTTCAGCGGTTGCGGCTATCGGTGGCGTTTTCACCTGACGTCATCGGACGCCAGCTATAAGGACAGAGACCTATCCCCTTCGGCCTCACTTGCAGCGGAGACGATAAGCGGCGAGCACCAACTTACTGCGTCGCTGCGTTTTGCTTGCAGATTGCCTTCCACCGTATGAACTTTGTGCCCTAAACCAGCTGACTGCATGAGCGTGGCAAACGTTGGCTTGCCCTTACCGGCAAGAAGGGGCGGTTTCCTTCAGCGGTTGCGGCAATCGGCGGCGTTTTTCACCTGACGTCATCGGACGTCCAGCTATAAGGACAGAGGACCCATCGCTTCGGCCTCACTAGGCAGCGGAGGACGATAAGCGGCGAGCAGCAACTCACTGTGTCGCTGCGTTTTGCTGCAAATGGCCTTCCACTGTCTGAACTTTGTGCCACTGCATGAGCGTGGCAAACGTTGGCTTGCCCTTACCGGCTAGAAGGGGCGGTTTCTTCAGCGGTTGCGGCTATCGGTGGCGTTTTCACCTGACATCATCGGACGCCAGCTATAAGGACAGAGACCCATCGCCTTCGGCCTAACTTGGCAGCGGAGACGATAAGCGGCGAGCACCAACTTACTCTGTCGCTGCGTGTTGCTGCACAT